>NW_024428740.1:0-17673 GCF_017562075.2 Anopheles merus | reverse complement strand
GACTGTTCAGAGTAAAGATTTCATAGTTTCTATGGATTCAGAATAAAGAAAACGACTGTTCAGAGTGGAAATTGCATAGTTTATAGGAATTCAGAATGAAAAAAACGACTGTTCAGAGTGAAGATTTCATAGTTTCTATCGATTCAGAATCAAGAAAACGACTGTTCAGAGTGGAGATTGCATAGTTTCTAGGAATTCAGAATGAAGAAAACGACTGTTCAGAGTGAAGATATCTTAGTTTCTACGGATTCAGAATGAAGAAAACGACTGTTCAGAGTGAAGATATCTTAGTTTCTATCGATTCAGAATGAAGAAAACGACTGTTCAGAGTGAAGATATCTTAGTTTCTACGGATTCAGAATGAAGAAAACGACTAATTAGAGTGAAGATATCTTAGTTTCTACGGATTCAGAATGAAGAAAACGACTGTTCAGAGTGAAGATATCTTAGTTTCTACGGAATCAGTATGAAGAAAACGACTGTTCAGAGTGAAGATATCTTAGTTTCTACGGAATCAGAATGAAGAAAACGGCTGTTCAGAGTGGAGATTGCATAGTTTCTACGGAATCATAATAAAGAAAACGACTGTTCAGAGTGAAGATATCTTAGTTTCTACGGATTCAGAATGAAGAAAACGACTAATCAGAGTGAAGATATCTTAGTTTCTACGGATTCAGAATGAAGAAAACGACTAATCAGAGTGAAGATATCTTAGTTTCTAGGATTCAGAATGAAAAAAAACGACTGTTCAGAGTGAAGATATCTTAGTTTCTATGCGATTCAGAATGTAGAAAACGACTGTTCAGAGTGAAGATATCTTAGTTTCTACGGATTCAGAATGAAGAAAACGACTGTTCAGAGTGAAGATATCTTAGTTTCTAACGATTCAGAATGTAGAAAACGACTGTTCAGAGTGAAGATATCTTAGTTTCTACGGATTCAGAATGAAGAAAACGACTAATCAGAGTGAAGATATCTTAGTTTCTACGGATTCAGAATGAAGAAAACGACTGTTCAGAGTGAAGATATCTTAGTTTCTACGGAATCAGAATGAAGAAAACGACTGTTCAGAGTGGAGATTGCATAGTTTCTACGGATTCAGAATGAAGAAAACGACTGTTCAGAGTGGAGATTGCATAGTTTCTATGGATTCAGAATAAAGAAAACGGCTGTTCAGAGTGGAGATTGCATAGTTTATAGGAATTCAGAATGAAAAAAACGACTGTTCAGAGTGAAGATATCTTAGTTTCTACGGATTCAGAATGAAGAAAACGACTGTTTAGAGTGAAGATATCTTAGTTTCTACGGATTCAGAATGAAGAAAACGACTGTTCAGAGTGAAGATATCTTTGTTTCTAGCGATTCAGAATGAAGAAAACGACTGTTCAGAGTGAAGATATCTTAGTTTCTATGGATTCAGAATAAAGAAAACGACTGTTCAGAGTGGAGATTGCATAGTTTCTAGGGATTCAGAATGAAGAAAACGACTGTTCAGAGTGGAGATTGCATAGTTTATAGGGATTCAGAATGAAGAAAACGACTGTTCAGAGTAAAGATTTCTTAGTTTCTAGGGATTCAGAATGAAGATTACGACTGTTCAGAGTGGAGATTGCATAGTTTCTACGAATTCAGAAAGAAGAAAACGACTGTTCAGAGTGAAGATTTCATAGTTTCTAGGGATTCAGAATGAAGATTACGACTGTTCAGAGTGAAGTTTGCATAGTTTCTAGGGATTCAGAATGAAGAAAACGACTGTTCAGAATGAAGTTTGCATAGTTTCTATGGATTCAGAATAAAGAAAACGACTGTTCAGAGTGGAGATTGCATAGTTTCTAGGGATTCAGAATGAAAAAAACGACTGTTCAGAGTGGAGATTGCATAGTTTATAGGAATTCAGAATAAAGAAAACGACTGTTCAGAGTAAAGATTTCATAGTTTCTATGGATTCAGAATAAAGAAAACGACTGTTCAGAGTGGAGATTGCATAGTTTCTAGGGATTCAGAATAAAGAAAACGACTGTTCAGAGTAAAGATTTCATAGTTTCTAGGGATTCAGAATGAAAAAAACGACTGTTCAGAGTGAAGTTTGCATAGTTTCTATGGATTCAGAATAAAGAAACCGACTGTTCAGAGTGAAGATTTCATAGTTTCTATGGATTCAGAATGAAGATTACGACTGTTCAGAGTGAAGTTTGCATAGTTTCTAGGGATTCAGAATGAACATTACGACTGTTCAGAGTGAAGATTTCATAGTTTCTATGGATTCAGAATAAAGAAAACGACTGTTCAGAGTGGAGATTGCATAGTTTCTAGGGATTCAGAATGAAAAAAACGACTGTTCAGAGTGGAGATTTCATAGTTTCTATGGATTCAGAATAAAGAAAACGACTGTTCAGAGTGGAGATTGCATAGTTTCTATGGATTCAGAATAAAGAAAACGACTGTTCAGAGTGAAGATTTCATAGTTTCTAGGGATTCAGAATGAAAAAAACGACTGTTCAGAGTGGAAATTGCATAGTTTCTATGGATTCAGAATGAAAAAACGACTGTTCAGAGTGGAGATTGCATAGTTTCTATGGATTCAAATGAAGAATACGCCTGTTCAGAGTGAAGATTGCATAGTTTCTATGGATTCAGAATGAAAAAAACGACTGTTCAGAGTGAAGATTTCATAGTTTCTAGGGATTCAGAATGAAAAAAACGACTGTTCAGAGTGGAAATTGCATAGTTTCTATGGATTCAGAATGAAAAAAACGACTGTTCAGAGTGGAGATTGCATAGTTTCTATGGATTCAAAATGAAGAATACGCCTGTTCAGAGTGAAGGTTTCATAGTTTCTATGGATTCAGAATGAAAAAAACGACTGTTCAGAGTGAAGATTTCATAGTTTCTATGGATTCAGAATGAAAAAAACGACTGTTCAGAGTGGAGATTGCATAGTTTCTATGGATTCAGAATGAAAAAAACGACTGTTCAGAGTGGAGATTGCATAGTTTCTATGGATTCAGAATGAAAAAAACGACTGTTCAGAGTGAAGATTTCATAGTTTCTATGGATTCAGAATGTAAAAAAACGACTGTCCAGAGTGAAGATTTCATAGTTTCTATGGATTCAGAATGAAAAAAACGACTGTTCAGAATGAAGGTTTCATAGTTCCTATGGATTCAGAATAAAAAAACGACTGTTCAGAGTGGAGATTGCATAGTTTCTATGGATTCAGAATGAAAAAAACGACTGTTCAGAGTGAAGATTTCATAGTTTCTAGGGATTCAGAATGAAAAAAACGACTGTTCAGAGTGAAGATTGCATAGTTTCTATGGATTCAGAATGAAAAAAACGACTGTTCAGAGTGGAGATTGCATAGTTTCTATGGATTCAGAATGAAAAAAACGACTGTTCAGAGTGGAGATTGCATAGTTTCTATGGATTCAGAATGAAAAAAACGACTGTTCAGAGTGGAGATTGCATAGTTTCTAGGGATTCAGAATGAAAAAAACGACTGTTCAGATAGAGATTGTACAGTTTCTATGGATTCAAAATGAAGAATACGCCTGTTCAGAGTGAAGATTGCATAGTTTCTATGGATTCAGAATGAAAAAAACGACTGTTCAGAGTGGAAATTGCATAGTTTCTATGGATTCAGAATGAAGACAACGACTGTTCAGAGTGAAGATTGCATAGTTTCTATGGATTCAGAATGAAAAAAATGACTGTTCAGAGTGAAGATTGCATAGTTTCTATGGATTCAAAATGAAGAATACGCCTGTTCAGAGTGAAGGTTCATAGTTTCTAGGGATTCAGTATGAAAAAAACGACTGTTCAGAGAGAAGATTGCATAGTTTCTATGGATTCAGAATGAAAAAAACGACTGTTCAGAGTGGAGATTGCATAGTTTCTATGGATTCAGAATGAAGAATACGACTGTTCAGAGTGAAGATATCTTCGTTTCTACGGATTCATAATAAAGAATACGCCTGTTCAGAGTGAAGGTTTCATAGTTTCTATGGATTCAGAATGAAAAAAACGACTGTTCAGAGTGAAGATTTCATAGTTTCTATGGATTCAGAATGAAAAAAACGACTGTCCAGAGTGAACATTTCATAGTTTCTATGGATTCAGAATGAAAAAAACGACTGTTCAGAGTGAAGGTTTCATAGTTTCTATGGATTCAGAATAAAAAAACGACTGTTCAGAGTGAAGATTTCATAGTTTCTAGGGATTCAGAATGAAAAAAACGACTGTTCAGAGTGGAGATTGCATAGTTTCTATGGATTCAGAATGAAAAAAACGACTGTTCAGAGTGGAGATTGCATAGTTTCTATGGATTCAAAATGAAGAATACCCTGTTCAGAGTGAAGATTTCATAGTTTCTAGGGATTCAGAATGACAAAAACGACTGTTCAGAGTGAATATTTCATAGTTTCTAGGGATTCAGAATGAAAAAAACGACTGTTCAGAGTGAAGATTTCATAGTTTCTATGGATTCAGAATGAAAAAAACGACTGTTCAGAGTGGAGATTGCATAGTTTCTATGGATTCAAAATGAAGAATACACCTGTTCAGAGTGAAGGTTTCATAGTTTCTATGGATTCAGAATGACAAAACGACTGTTCAGAGTGAAGATTTCATAGTTTCTATGGATTCAGAATGAAAAAAACGACTGTCCAGAGTG
The DNA here is from genome assembly GCF_017562075.2 of Anopheles merus. NCBI lineage: Eukaryota > Metazoa > Arthropoda > Insecta > Diptera > Culicidae > Anopheles > Anopheles merus. Next base: position 13,001 of record NW_024428740.1, on the reverse strand, counting down.
AAGATTTCATAGTTTCTATGGATTCAGAATGAAAAAAACGACTGTTCAGAGTGAAGGTTTCATAGTTTCTATGGATTCAGAATGAAAAAAACGACTGTTCAGAGTGGAGATTGCATAGTTTCTATGGATTCAGAATGAAGAATACGACTGTTCAGAGTGGAGATTGCATAGTTTCTATGGATTCAAAATGAAGAATACACTGTTCAGAGTGAAGGTTTCATAGTTTCTATGGATTCAGAATGAAAAAAACGACTGTTCAGAGTGAAGATTTCATAGTTTCTATGGATTCAGAATGAAAAAAACGACTGTTCAGAGTGAAGATTTCATAGTTTCTATGGATTCAAAATGAAGAATACACCTGTTCAGAGTGAAGGTTTCATAGTTTCTATGGATTCAGAATGAAAAAAACGACTGTTCAGAGTGGAAATTGCATAGTTTCTATGGATTCAGAATGAAAAAAACGACTGTTCAGAGTGGAGATTGCATAGTTTCTATGGATTCAAAATGAAGAATACGCCTGTACAGAGTGGAGATTCATAGTTTCTAGGGATTCAGAATGAAAAAAACGACTGTTCAGAGTGAAGATTTCATAGTTTCTATGGATTCAGAATGAAAAAAACGACTGTTCAGAGTGGAGATTGCATAGTTTCTATGGATTCAGAATGAAAAAAACGACTGTTCAGAGTGGAGATTGCATAGTTTCTATGGATTCAAAATGAAGAATACACCTGTTCAGAGTGAAGGTTTCATAGTTTCTATGGATTCAGAATGAAAAAAACGACTGTTCAGAGTGAAGATTTCATAGTTTCTAGGGATTCAGAATGAAAAAAACGACTGTTCAGAGTGAAGATTTCATAGTTTCTATGGATTCAGAATGAAAAAAACGACTGTTCAGAGTGAAGATTTCATAGTTTCTATGGATTCAGAATGAAAAAAACGACTGTTCAGAGTGAAGGTTTCATAGTTTCTATGGATTCAGAATAAAAAAACGACTGTTCAGAGTGGAGATTGCATAGTTTCTATGGATTCAGAATGAAAAAAAACGACTGTTCAGAGTGGAGATTGCATAGTTTCTAGGGATTCAGAATGAAAAAAACGACTGTTCAGAGTGGAGATTGCATAGTTTCTATGGATTCAGAATGAAAAAAACGACTGTTCAGAGTGGAGATTGCATAGTTTCTATGGATTCAGAATGAAAAAAACGACTGTTCAGAGTGGAGATTGCATAGTTTCTATGGATTCAGAATGAAAAAAACGACTGTTCAGAGTGGAGATTGCATAGTTTCTATGGATTCAGAATGAAAAAAACGACTGTTCAGAGTGGAGATTGCATAGTTTCTAGGGATTCAGAATGAAAAAAAACGACTGTTCAGATAGAGATTGTATAGTTTCTATGGATTCAAAATGAAGAATACGCCTGTTCAGAGTGAAGATTGCATAGTTTCTATGGATTCAAAATGAAAAAAAACGACTGTTCAGAGTGGAAATTGCATAGTTTCTATGGATTCAGAATGAAGACAACGACTGTTCAGAGTGAAGATTGCATAGTTTCTATGGATTCAGAATGAAAAAAATGACTGTTCAGAGTGAAGATTGCATAGTTTCTATGGATTCAAAATGAAGAATACGCCTGTTCAGAGTGAAGGTTTCATAGTTTCTAGGGATTCAGAATGAAAAAAACGACTGTTCAGAGAGAAGATTGCATAGTTTCTATGGATTCAGAATGAAAAAAACGACTGTTCAGAGTGGAGATTGCATAGTTTCTATGGATTCAGAATGAAGAATACGACTGTTCAGAGTGAAGATATCTTAGTTTCTACGGTTCAAATATAAAGAAAACGCCTGTTCAGAGTGAGGTTTCATAGTTTTATGGATTCAGAATAAAAAAAACGACTGTTCAGAGTGAAGATTTCATAGTTTCTAGGGATTCAGAATGAAAAAACGACTGTCAGAGTGAAGATTCATAGTTTCTATGGATTCAGAATGAAAAAAACGACTGTTCAGAGTGAAGGTTTCATAGTTTCTATGGATTCAGAATGAAAAAAACGACTGTTCAGAGTGAAGATTTCATAGTTTCTAGGGATTCAGAATGAAAAAAACGACTGTTCAGATAGAGATTGCATAGTTTCTATGGATTCAAAATGAAGAATACGCCTGTTCAGAGTGAAGATTGCATAGTTTCTATGGATTCAGAATGAAAAAAACGACTGTTCAGAGTGGAAATTGCATAGTTTCTATGGATTCAGAATGAAGACAACGACTGTTCAGAGTGAAGATTGCATAGTTTCTATGGATTCAGAATGAAAAAAAACGACTGTTCAGAGTGGAGATTGCATAGTTTCTATGGATTCAAAATGAAGAATACGCCTGTTCAGAGTGAAGATTTCATAGTTTCTAGGGATTCAGAATGAAAAAAACGACTGTTCAGAGTGAAGATATCATAGTTTCTATGGATTCAGAATGAAGAAAACGACTGTTCAGAGTGGAGATTGCATAGTTTCTAGGGATACAGAATGAAAAAAAACGACTGTTCAGAGTGAAGATTGCATAGTTTCTAGGGATTCAGAATGAAAAAAAAGACTGTTCAGAGTGAAGATTTCATAGTTTCTAGGGATTCAGAATGAAAAAAACGACTGTTCAGAGTGAAGATATCTTAGTTTCTATGGATTCAGAATGAAGAAAACGACTGTTCAGAGTGAAGATTGCATAGTTTCTATGGATTCAAAATGAAGAATACGCCTGTTCAGAGTGAAGGTTTCATAGTTTCTATGGATTCAGAATGAAAAAAACGACTGTTCAGAGTGGAGATTGCATAGTTTCTATGGATTCAGAATAAAAAAAACGACTGTTCAGAGTGGAGATTGCATAGTTTCTAAGGATTCAGAATGAAAAAAAAAAGACTGTTCAGAGTGAAGCTTTCATAGTCTAGGGATTCAGAATGAAAAAACGACTGTTCAGAGTGAAGATATTTTAGTTTCTATGGATTCAGAATGAAGAAAACGACTGTTAAGAGTGAAGATTGCATAGTTTCTATGGATTCAAAATGAAGAATACGCCTGTTCAGAGTGAAGGTTTCATAGTTTCTATGGATTCAGAATGAAAAAACGACTGTCAGAGTGGAGATTGCATAGTTTCTAGGGATTCAGAATGAAAAAAAACGACAGTTCAGAGTGGAGATTCATAGTTTCTATGGATTCAGAATGAAGAAAACGACTGTTCAGAGTGGAGATTGCATAGTTTCTATGGATTCAGAATGAAGACAACGACTGTTCAGAGTGAAGATTTCATAGTCTAGGGATTCAGAATGAAAAAACGACTGTTCAGAGTGAAGATTTCATAGTTTCTATGGATTCAAAATGAAGAATTCGCTGTTCAGAGTGAAGTTTCATAGTTTCTATGGATTCAGAATGAAAAAAACGACTGTTCAGAGTGGAGATTGCATAGTTTCTATGGATTCAGAATGAAGAAAACGACTGTTAAGAGTGGAAATTGCATAGTTTCTATGGTTTCAAAATGAAGAATACGCCTGTTCAGAGTGAAGATTTCATAGTTCTAGGGATTCAGAATGAAAAAAAAACGACTTCAGATAGAGATTGCATAGTTTCTATGGATTCAAAATGAAGAAAACGCCTGTTCAGAGTGAAGATTGCATAGTTTCTATGGATTCAGAATGAAAAAAACGACTGTTCAGAGTGGAAATTGCATAGTTTCTATGGATTCAGAATGAAGACAACGACTGTTCAGAGTGAAGATTGCATAGTTTCTATGGATTCAGAATGAAAAAACGACTGTTCAGAGTGGAGATTTCATAGTTTCTATGGATTCAAAATGAAGAATACGCCTGTTCAGAGTGAAGATTCATAGTTTCTAGGGATTCAGAATGAAAAAAACGATGTTCAGAGTGAAGATATCATAGTTTCTATGGATTCAGATGAAGAAAAACGACTGTTCAGAGTGAGATTGCATAGTTTCTAGGGATTCAGAATGAAAAAAAAAACGACTGTTCAGAGTGAAGTTTTCATAGTTTCTAGGGATTCAAAATGAAAAATACGCCTGTTCAGAGTGAAGGTTTCATAGTTTCTATGGATTCAGAATGAAAAAAACGACGTTCAGAGTGAAGATTGCATAGTTTCTAGGATTAAGAATGAAAAAAAAAACGACTGTTCAGAGTGGAGATTGCATAGTTTCTATGGATTCAAAATGAAGAATACGCCTGTTCAGAGTGAAGATTGCATAGTTTCTATGGATTCAGAATGAAAAAAACGACTGTTCAGAGTGAAGTTTTCATAGTTTCTAGGGATTCAAAATGAAAAATACGCCTGTTCAGAGTGAAGGTTTCATAGTTTCTATGGATTCAGAATGAAAAAAACGACTGTTCAGAGTGAAGATTGCATAGTTTCTAGGGATTAAGAATGAAAAAAAAAAACGACAGTTCAGAGTGGAGATTTCATAGTTTCTATGGATTCAGAATGAAGCAAATGACTGTTCAGAGTGGAGATTGCATAGTTTCTATGGATTCAGAATGAAGACAACGACTGTTCAGAGTGAAGATTTCATAGTCTAGGGATTCAGAATGAAAAAACGACTGTTCAGAGTGAAGATTTCATAGTTTCTATGGATTCAAAATGAAGAATTCGCCTGTTCAGAGTTAAGGTTTCATAGTTTCTATGGATTCAGAATGAAAAAAACGACAGTTCAGAGTGGAGATTGCATAGTTTCTATGGATTCAGAATGAAGAAAACGACTGTTAAGAGTGAAGATTGCATAGTTTCTATGGATTCAAAATGAAGAATACGCCTGTTCAGAGTGAAGGTTTCATAGTTTCTATGGATTCAGAATGAAAAAAACGACTGTTCAGAGTGGAGATTGCATAGTTTCTATGGATTCAAAATGAAAAATACGCCTGTTCAGAGTGAAGGTTTCATAGTTTCTATGGATTCAGAATGAAAAAAACGACTGTTCAGAGTGAAGATTTCATAGTTTCTATGGATTCAGAATGAAAAAAACGACTGTTCAGAGTGGAGATTGCATAGTTTCTATGGATTCAGAATGAAAAAAACGACTGTTCAGAGTGGAGATTGCATAGTTTCTATGGATTCAAAATGAAGAATACGCCTGTTCAGAGTGGAGATTTCATAGTTTCTATGGATTCAGAATGAAGCAAATGACTGTTCAGAGTGGAGATTGCATAGTTTCTATGGATTCAGAATGAAGAAAACGACTGTTCAGAGTGAAGATTTCATAGTCTAGGGATTCAGAATGAAAAAAACGACTGTTTAGAGTGAAGATTGCATAGTTTCTATGGATTCAAAATGAAGAATACGACTGTTCAGAGTTAAGGTTTCATAGTTTCTATGGATTCAGAATAAAAAAAACGACTGTTCAGAGTGGAGATTGCATAGTTTCTATGGATTCAGAATGAAAAAAACGACTGTTCAGAGTGGAGATTGCATAGTTTCTAGGGATTCAAAATGAAAAAAACGACTGTTTAGAGTGAAGATTGCATAGTTTCTATGGATTCAAAATGAAGAATACGCCTGTTCAGAGTGAAGGTTTCATAGTTTCTATGGATTCAGAATGAAAAAAACGACTGTTCAGAGTGGACATTGCATAGTTTCTATGGATTCAGAATGAAAAAAACGACTGTTCAGAGTGAAGATATCTTCGTTTCTACGGATTCAGAATGAAAAAAACGACTGTTCAGAGTGAAGATTGCATAGTTTCTAGGGATTCAGAATGAAGAAAACGACTGTTCAGAGTGAAGATTTCATAGTTTCTATGGATTCAGAATGAAGAATACGACTGTTCAGAGTGAAGATTCATAGTTTCTAGGGATTCAGAATGAAAAAACGACTGTTCAGAGAGAAGATTGCATAGTTTCTATGGATTCATAATGAAAAAAACGACTGTTCAGAGTGAAGATATCTTCGTTTCTACGGATTCATAATAAAGAAAACGACTGTTCAGAGTGAAGATTGCATAGTTTCTATGGATTCAAAATGAAGAATACGCTGTTCAGAGTGAAGGTTCATAGTTTCTATGGATTCAGAATGAAAAAAACGACTGTTCAGAGTGAAGGTTTCATAGTTTCTATGGATTCAGAATGAAAAAAACGACTGTTCAGAGTGAAGATTTCATAGTTTCTAGGGATTCAGAATGAAAAAAACGACTGTTCAGAGAGAAGATTGCATAGTTTCTATGGATTCATAATGAAAAAAAACGACTGTTCAGAGTGAAGATATCTTCGTTTCTACGGATTCATAATAAAGAAACGACTGTTCAGAGTGAAGATTGCATAGTTTCTATGGATTCAAAATGAAGAATACGCCTGTTCAGAGTGAAGGTTTCATAGTTTCTATGGATTCAAAATGAAGAATACGCCTGTTCAGAGTGAAGGTTTCATAGTTTCTATGGATTCAGAATGAAAAAAATGACTGTTCAGAGTGAAGATTTCATAGTTTCTAGGGATTCAGAATGAAAAAAACGACTGTTCAGAGTGAAGATTGCATAGTTTCTATGGATTCAAAATGAAGAATACGCCTGTTCAGAGTGAAGATTTCATAGTTTCTATGGATTCAGAATGAAAAAAACGACTGTTCAGAGTGGACATTGCATAGTTTCTATGGATTCAGAATGAAAAAACGACTGTTCAGAGTGAAGATATCTTCGTTTCTACGGATTCAGAATGAAAAAAACGACTGTTCAGAGAGAAGATTGCATAGTTTCTAGGGATTCAGAATGAAGAATACGACTGTTCAGAGTGAAGATTTCATAGTTTCTAGGGATTCAGAATGAAAAAAACGACTGTTCAGAGTGAAGATTGCATAGTTTCTATGGATTCATAATGAAAAAACGACTGTTCAGAGTGAAGATATCTTAGTTTCTACGGATTCATAATAAGAAAACGACTGTTCAGAGTGAAGATTGCATAGTTTCTATGGATTCAAAATGAAGAATACGCCTGTTCAGAGTGAAGGTTTCATAGTTTCTATGGATTCAGAATGAAAAAATGACTGTTCAGAGTGAAGATTTCATAGTTTCTATGGATTCAGAATGAAAAAACGACTGTTCAGAGAGAAGATTGCATAGTTTCTATGGATTCATAATGAAAAAAAACGACTGTTCAGAGTGAAGATATCTTCGTTTCTACGGATTCATAATAAAGAAAACGACTGTTCAGAGTGAAGATTGCATAGTTTCTATGGATTCAAAATGAAGAAACGCCTGTTCAGAGTGAAGGTTTCATAGTTTCTATGGATTCAAAATGAAGAATACGCCTGTTCAGAGTGAAGGTTTCATAGTTTCTATGGATTCAGAATGAAAAAAATGACTGTTCAGAGTGAAGATTTCATAGTTTCTAGGGATTCAGAATGAAAAAAACGACTGTTCAGAGAGAAGATTGCATAGTTTCTATGGATTCAAAATGAAGAGTACGCCTGTTCAGAGTGAAGGTTTCATAGTTTCTATGGATTCAGAATGAAAAAAACGACTGTTCAGAGTGAAGATTTCATAGTTTCTAGGGATTCAGAATGAAAAAACGACTGTTCAGAGTGAAGATTTCATAGTTTCTAGGGATTCAGAATGAAAAAAACGACTGTTCAGAGAGAAGATTGCATAGTTTCTATGGATTCATAATGAAAAAAACGACTGTTCAGAGTGAAGATATCTTCGTTTCTACGGATTCATAATGAAGAAAACGACTGTTCAGAGTGAAGATTGCATAGTTTCTATGGATTCAAAATGAAGAATACGCCTGTTCAGAGTGAAGTTTTCATAGTTTCTATGGATTCAAAATGAAGAATACGCCTGTTCAGAGTGAAGGTTTCATAGTTTCTATGGATTCAGAATGAAAAAAATGACTGTTCAGAGTGAAGATTTCATAGTTTCTACGGATTCAGAATGAAGAATACGAATGTTCAGAGTGAATATTTCATAGTTTCTACGGATTCAGAATGAAGAATACGACTGTTCAGAGTGAAGGTTTCATAGTTTCTATGGATTCAGAATGAAAAAAACGACTGTTCAGAGTGAAGATTTCATAGTTTCTAGGGATTCAGAATGAAAAAACGACTGTTCAGAGAGAAGATTGCATAGTTTCTATGGATTCATAATGAAAAAAACGACTGTTCAGAGTGAAGATATCTAGTTTCTACGGATTCATAATAAAGAAAACGACTGTTCAGAGTGAAGATTGCATAGTTTCTATGGATTCAAAAGAAGAATACGCTGTTCAGAGTGAAGGTTTCATAGTTTCTATGGATTCAAAATGAAGAATACGACTGTTCAGAGTGAAGGTTCATAGTTTCTATGGATTCAGAATGAAAAAACGACTGTTCAGAGTGAAGATTTCATAGTTTCTAGGGATTCAGAATGAAAAAACGACTGTTCAGAGAGAAGATTGCATAGTTTCTATGGATTCAGAATGAAGAATACGACTGTTCAGAGTGAAGGTTTCATAGTTTCTATGGATTCAGAATGAAAAAAACGACTGTTCAGAGTGAAGATTTCATAGTTTCTAGGGATTCAGAATGAAAAAAACGACTGTTCAGAGTGGAGATTGCATAGTTTCTATGGATTCAAAATGAAGAATACGCCTGTTCAGAGTGAAGGTTTCATAGTTTCTATGGATTCAAATGAAGAAAACGCTGTTCAGAGTGAAGGTTCATAGTTTCTATGGATTCAGAATGAAAAAAACGACTGTTCAGAGTGAAGATATCTAGTTTCTACGGATTCAGAATAAAGAATACGCCTGTTCAGAGTGATGGTTCATAGTTTTTATGGATTCAGAATAAAAAAAACGACGGTTCAGAGTGAAGATTTCATAGTTTCTAGGGATTCAGAATGAAAAAAACGACTGTTCAGAGTGAAGATTTCATAGTTTCTAGGATTCAGAATGAAAAAAACGACTGTTCAGAGTGAAGATTTCATAGTTTCTATGGATTCAGAATGAAAAAAACGACTGTTCAGAGTGAAGATTTCATAGTTTCTATGGATTCAGAATGAAAAAAACGACTGTTCAGAGTGAAGGTTTCATAGTTTCTATGGATTCAGAATGAAAAAAACGACTGTTCAGAGTGGAGATTGCATAGTTTCTATGGATTCAGAATGAAAAAAACGACTGTTCAGAGTGAAGGTTTCATAGTTTCTATGGATTCAGAATGAAAAAAACGACTGTTCAGAGTGAAGATTTCATAGTTTCTAGGGATTCAGAATGAAAAAAACGACTGTTCAGAGTGAAGATTTCATAGTTTCTAGGGATTCAGAATGAAAAAAACGACTGTTCAGAGAGAAGATTGCATAGTTTCTATGGATTCAGAATGAAAAAAACGACTGTTCAGAGTGAAGATATCTTAGTTTCTACGGATTCATAATAAAGAAAACGACTGTTCAGAGTGAAGATTGCATAGTTTCTATGGATTCAAAATGAAGAATACGCCTGTTCAGAGTGAAGGTTTCATAGTTTCTATGGATTCAAAATGAAGAATACGCCTGTTCAGAGTGAAGGTTTCATAGTTTCTATGGATTCAGAATAAAAAAAACGACTGTTCAGAGTGAAGATTTCATAGTTTCTAGGGATTCAGAATGAAGAAAACGAATGTTCAGAGTGAAGATTCATAGTTTCTACGGATCAGAATGAAGAAATACGACTGTTCAGAGTGAAGGTTCATAGTTTCTATGGATTCAGAATGAAAAAAACGACTGTTCAGAGTGAAGATTTCATAGTTTCTAGGGATTCAGAATGAAAAAAACGACTGTTCAGAGAGAAGATTGCATAGTTTCTATGGATTCATAATGAAAAAAAAACGACTGTTCAGAGTGAAGATTCTTCGTTTCTACGGATTCATAATAAAGAAAACGACTGTTCAGAGTGAAGATTGCATAGTTTCTATGGATTCAAAATGAAGAATACGCCTGTCAGAGTGAAGGATTTCATAGTTTCTATGGATTCAAAATGAAGAATACGCTGTTCAGAGTGAAGTTTCATAGTTTTATGGATTCAGAATGAAAAAAACGACTGTTCAGAGTGAAGATTTCATAGTTTCTAGGATTGAATGAAAAAAACGACTGTTCAGAGGAGATTGCATAGTTTCTATGGATTCAAAATGAAGAGTACGCTGTTCAGAGTGAAGATTTCATAGTTTCTATGGATTCAGAATGAAAAAAAACGACTGTTCAGAGTGAAGATTTCATAGTTTCTAGGGATTCAGAATGAAAAAAACGACTGTTCAGAGTGGAGATTGCATAGTTTCTATGGATTCAAAATGAAGAATACGACTGTTCAGAGTGAAGATTTCATAGTTTCTAGGGATTCAAAATGAAGAATACGACTGTTCAGAGTGAAGGTTTCATAGTTTCTATGGATTCAGAATGAAAAAAACGACTGTTCAGAGTGAAGATTTCATAGTTTCTAGGGATTCAGAATGAAAAAAACGACTGTTCAGAGTGAAGATTTCATAGTTTCTATGGATTCAGAATGAAAAAAACGACTGTCCAGAGTAAAGATTTCATAGTTTCTATGGATTCAGAATGAAAAAAACTACTGTTCAGAGTGAAGGTTTCATAGTTTCTATGGATTCAGAATGAAAAAACGACTGTTCAGAGTGGAGATTGCATAGTTTCTATGGATTCAGAATGAAAAAACGACTGTTCAGAGTGAGGTTTCATAGTTTCTATGGATTCAGAATGAAAAAAACGACTGTTCAGAGTGAAGATTGCATAGTTTCTAGGGATTCAGAATGAAAAAAACGACTGTCCAGAGTGAAGATTTCATAGTTTCTAGGATTCAGAATGAAAAAAACGACTGTTCAGAGTGAAGATTTCATAGTTTCTATGGATTCAGAATGAAAAAAAAACGACTGTTCAGAGTGAAGATTTCATAGTTTCTAGGGATTCAGAATGAAAAAACGACTGTTCAGAGTGGAGATTGCATAGTTTCTATGGATTCAGAATGAAAAAAACGACTGTTCAGAGTGGAGATTGCATAGTTTCTATGGATTCAGAATGAAAAAAAACGACTGTTCAGAGTGGAGATTGCATAGTTTCTATGGATTCAGAATGAAGAAAACGACTGTTCAGAGTGAAGATTTCATAGTTTCTATGGATTCAGAATGAAAAAAACGACTGTTCAGAGTGAAGATTCATAGTTTCTAGGGATTCAGAATGAAAAAAACGACTGTTCAGAGTGAAGATTCATAGTTTCTATGGATTCAGAATGAAAAAACGACTGTTCAGAGTGAAGATTTCATAGTTTCTATGGATCAGAATGAAAAAACGACTGTTCAGAGTGAAGATTGCATAGTTTCTATGGATTCAGAATGAAAAAACGACTGTTCAGAGTGGAGATTGCATAGTTTCTATGGATTCAAAAGAAGAATACACTGTTCAGAGTGAAGGTTTCATAGTTTCTATGGATTCAGAATGAAAAAAACGACTGTTCAGAGTGAAGATTTCATAGTTTCTAGGGATTCAGAATGAAGAATACGACTGTTCAGAGTGAAGATTCATAGTTTCTATGGATTCAGAATGAAAAAACGACTGTTCAGAGTGAAGATTCATAGTTTCTATGGATTCAGAATGAAAAAAAACGACTGTTCAGAGTGAAGATTCATAGTTTCTATGGATTCAGAATAAAAAAAAACGATGTTCAGAGTGGAGATTGCATAGTTTCTATGGATTCAGAATGAAAAAAAACGATGTTCAGAGTGGAGATTGCATAGTTTCTATGGATTCAGAATGAAAAAACGACTGTTCAGAGTGAAGATTTCATAGTTTCTATGGATTCAGAATGAAAAAAACGACTGTTCAGAGTGGAGATTGCATATTTCTATGGATTCAGAAATAAAAAAAACGACTGTTCAGAGTGGAGATTGCATAGTTTCTAGGGATTCAGAATGAAAAAAAAACGACTGTTCAGAGTGAAGATTGCATAGTTTCTATGGATTCAGAATGAAAAAACGACTGTTCAGAGTGGAGATTGCATAGTTTCTATGGATTCAGAATGAAAAAAACGACTGTTCAGAGTGGAGATTGCATAGTTTCTATGGATTCAGAATGAAAAAAACGACTGTTCAGAGTGGAGATTGCATAGTTTCTATGGATTCAGAATGAAAAAAACGACTGTTCAGAGTGGAGATGCATAGTTTCTATGGATTCAGAATGAAAAAAACGACTGTTCAGAGTGAAGGTTCATAGTTTCTATGGATTCAGAATGAAAAAAACGACTGTTCAGAGTGGAGATTCATAGTTTCTATGGATTCAGAATGAAAAAAAAACGACTGTCAGAGTGAAGATTTCATAGTTTCTATGGATTCAGAATGAAAAAACGACTGTCAGAGTGAAGATTCATAGTTTCTATGGATTCAGAATAAAAAAAAACGACTGTTCAGAGTGGAGATTGCATAGTTTCTATGGATTCAGAATGAAAAAAAACGACTGTTCAGAGTGAAGATTGCATAGTTTCTAGGGATTCAGAATGAAAAAAAAACGACTGTTCAGAGTGGAGATTGCATAGTTTCTATGGATTCAGAATGAAAAAAACGACTGTTCAGAGTGAAGATTGCATAGTTTCTATGGATTCAGAATGAAAAAAACGACTGTTCAGAGTGGAGATTGCATAGTTTCTATGGATTCAGAATGAAAAAAACGACTGTTCAGAGTGGAGATTGCATAGTTTCTATGGATTCAGAATGAAAAAAAACGACTGTTCAGAGTGGAGATTGCATAGTTTCTATGGATTCAGAATGAAAAAAACGACTGTTCAGAGTGGAGATTGCATAGTTTCTATGGATTCAGAATGAAAAAAACGACTGTTCAGAGTGAAGATTGCATAGTTTCTAGGGATTCAGAATGAAAAAACGACTGTTCAGAGTGAGTGCATAGTTTCTATGGATTCAGAATGAAAAAAAACGATGTTCAGAGTGAAGATTGCATAGTTTCTATGGATTCAGAATGAAAAAACGACTGTTCAGAGTGAAGGTTTCATAGTTTCTATGGATTCAGAA
>NW_024428739.1:0-17696 GCF_017562075.2 Anopheles merus | reverse complement strand
GTATAAAGGGTAATATGACCCATTATGAACATTTTCATCGCCAAGATCCTTGTTATTGTGTCCCAGGGCTTGGTTGCTTATTCATGAAGCCCCAATGACATAAGAACGATAATGGATGACTTGCATTTCGTCAAAATTTCAAGCATGGCCATGGGACGGGTGAGAAAGCTCAAGTGATGTAGTTGAATGTTCCTTCAAATGGCCATAACTTCGTAACCATGTGTCCTAGCGTGATGATTAAGACAGTTTTGGAAAGGCATTGAAGTGGTCTACAAGATCTGTACATAGGTTTAAAGATTGGACTTATGGTAGTCTAGTAAATGCCTCTGAATGCAATGTACTCGGGAAAACCTGTCAATAGAGCATGTGTATAAAGGGTAATATGACCCATATGAAACTTTTTCATCGCCAAGATCCTGTTATGTGTCCAGGCTTTGGTTTGCTTATTCATGAAGCCCCAATGACATAAGAACGATAATGGATGACCTTGCATTTTCGTCAAAATTTCAAGCATGGCCATGGGGAAGGGTGAGAAAGCTCAAGTGATGTAGTGAATGTTCCTTCAAAATGGCCATAACTTAGAACCATGTGTCCTAGCGTGATGATTAAGACAGTTTGGAAAGGAAATTGAAGTGGTCACAAGTTTGTACATAGGTTTAAGATTGGAATTATTGGTAGTCTAGTAAATGCCCTCTGATGAGGTACTCGGGGAAAACCTGTCAATAGAGATGTGTTATAAAGGGTAATAGTCACATTATGAACTTTTCATCGCCAAGATCCTTGTTATTGTGTCCCAGGGCTTGGTTTGCTTATTCATGAAGCCCCAATGACATAAGAACGATAATGGATGACCTTGCATTTTCGTCAAAATTTCAAGCATGGCCATGGGGACGGGTGAGAAAGCTCAAGGATGTAGTTGAATGTTCCTTCAAATGGCCATAACTTCGTAACCATGTGTCCTAGCGTGATGATTAAAACAGTTTGGAAAGGCATTGAAGTGTCTACAAGATCTGTACATAGGTTTAAAGATTGGATTATGGTAGTCTAGTAAATGCCCTCTGAATGCATTGTACTCGGGAAAACCTGTCAATTAGAGCATGTGTCTAAAGGGTAATATGACCATTATGAAACTTTTTCATCGCCAAGATCCTTGTTATTGTGTCCAGGGCTTTGGTTTGCTTATTCATGAAGCCCCAATGACATAAGAACGATAATGGATGACCTTGCATTTTCGTCAAAATTTCAAGCATGGCCATGGGGACGGGGGTGAGAAAGCTCAAGTGATGTAGTTGAATGTTCCTTCAAATGGCCATAACTTCGTAACCATGTGTCCTAGCGTGATGATTAAGACAGTTTTGGAAAGGCATTGAAGTGGTCACAAGAACTGTACAAAGGTTTAACGATGGGACGTTTGGTAGTCTAGTAAATGGCCTCTGAATGCATTGTACTCGGGAAAACCTGTCAATTAGAGCATGTGTATAAAGGGTAATATGACCCAGAATGAAACTTTTTCATCGCAAAGATCCTTGTTATTGTGTCCAGGGCTTTGGTTGCTTATTCATGAAGCCCCAATGACATAAGAACGATAATGGATGACCTTGCATTTTCGTCAAAAATTCAAGCATGGCCATAAGGACGGGTGAGAAAGCTCAAGTGATGTAGTTGAATGTTCCTTCAAATGGCCATAACTTCGTAACCATGTGTCCTAGCGTGATGATTAAGACAGGTTTGGAAAGGCATTGAAGTGGTCTACAAGATCTATACATAGGTTTAAAGATTGGACATATTGGTAGTCTAGTAAATGCCCTCTGAATGCATTGTACTCGGGAAATCTGTCATTAGAGCATGTGTATAAAGGGTAATATGACCCATTATGAAACTTTTTCATCGCCAAGATCCTTGGTTATTGTGTCCCAGGGCTTTGTTTGCTTATTCATGAAGCCCCAATGACATAAGAACGATAATGGATGACCTTGCATTTTCGTCAAAATTTCAAGCATGGCCATAGGGACGGGTGAGAAAGCTCAAGTGATGTAGTTGAATGTTCCTTCAAATGGCCATAACTTCGTAACCATGTGTTCTAGCGTGATGATTAAATAGTTTTGGAAAGGTATTGAAGTGGTCTACAAGATCCGCACATAGGTTTAAAGATGAGACTCACTGGTAGCGAGTAAATGGCCTGTGAAGGATTGTACTCGGGAAAACCTGTCAATTTGAGCATGTGTATAAAGGGTAATATGACCCAGAATGAAACTTTTTCATCACCAAGATCCTTGTTATTGTGTCCCAGGGCTTTGGTTTGCTTATTCATGAAGCCCCAATGACATAAGAACGATAATGGATGACCTGCATTTTCGTCAAAATTTCAAGCATGGCCATAGGGACGGGCGAGAAAGCTCAAGTGATGTAGTTGAATGTTCCTTCAAATGGCCATAAATTCGTAACCATGTGTTCTAGCGTGAGATAGATGTTTGGAAGGTATTGAAGTGGTCTACAAGATCTGCACAAAGGTTTAAAGATAAGACTCACTTGGTAGCGAGTAAATGGCCTGTGAATGGCACTGTACTCGGGAAAACCTGTCAATTTGAGCATGTGTATAAAGGGTAATATGACCAGAATGAAACTTTTTCGTCACCAAGATCCTTGTTATTGTGTCCCAGGGCTTTGGTTTGCTTATTCATGAAGCCTCAATGATATAAGAACGATAATGGATGACCTTGCATTTTCGTCAAAATTTCAAGCATGGCATAGGGACGGGCGAGAAAGCTCAAGTGATGTAGTGAATGTTCCTTCAAATGGCCATAACTTCGTAACCATGTGTCCTAGCGTGATGATTAAGATAGTTTTGGAAAGGTATTGAAGTGGGTTACAAGATCCGCACATAGGTTTAAGATAAGATCATTGGTAGCCGAGTAAATGGCTGTGAAGGCATTGTACTCGGGAAAACCTGTCAATTTAGAGCATGTGTATAAAGGGTAATATGACAGAATGAAACTTTTCGTCACCAAGATCCTTGTTATTGTGTCCCAGGGCTTTGATTGCTTATTCATGAAGCCTCCATGATATAAGAACGATAATGGATGACATTGCATTTTCGTCAAATTTCCAAGCATGGCCATAGGGACGGGCTGAGAAAGCTCAAGTGATGTAGTTGAATGTTCCTTCAAATTGGCCATAACTTCGTAACCATGTGTCCTAGCGTGATATTAAGATAGTTTTGGAAAGGTATTGAAGTGGTCACAAGATCGCAATAGAGATTTAAGATTAGAACTCACTGGTAGCCGAGTAAATGGCCTGTGAAGGCATTGTACTCGGGAAAAACCTGTCAATTTGAGCAGGTATAAAGGGTAATATGACCCAGAATGAAACTTTTTCAGTCACCAAGATCCTTGTTATTGTGTCCCAGGGCTTTGGTTTGCTTATTCATGAAGCCCCAATGACATAAGAACGATAATGGATGACCTTGCATTTTCGTCAAAATTTCAAGCATGGCCATAGGGACGGGTGAGAAAGCTCAAGTGATGTAGTTGAATGTTCCTTCAAATGGCCATAACTTCGTAACCATGTGTTCTAGCGTGATGATTAAGAAGTTTTGGAAAGGTATTGAAGTGGTCTACAAGATCCGCACATAGGTTTAAAGATAAGACTCACTGGTAGCCGAGTAAATGGCCTGGAAGGCATTGTACTCGGGAAAACTGTCAATTTGAGCATGTGTATAAAGGGTAATATGACCCAGAATGGAACTTTTTCATCACCAAGATCCTTGTTATTGTGTCCCAGGGCTTTGGTTTGCTTATTCATGAAGCCCCAATGACATAAGAACGATAATGGATGACCTTGCATTTTCGTCAAAATTTCAAGCATGGCCATAGGGACGGGCGAGAAAGCTCAAGTGATGTAGTTGAATGTTCCTCAAATGGCCATAACTTCGTAACCATGTGTTCTAGCGTGATGATTAAGATAGTTTTGGAAAGGTATTGAAGTGGTCTACAAGATCCGCACAAAGGTTTAAAGATAAGACTCACTGGTAGCCGAGTAAATGGCCTGTGAAGGCATTGTACTCGGGAAAACCTGTCAATTGAGCATGTGTTAAAGGGTAATATGACCCAGAATGAAACTTTTCGTCACCAAGATCCTTGTTATGTATCCCAGGGCTTTGATGCTTATTCAAGAAGCCTCAATGATATAAGAACGATAATGGATGACCTTGCATTTTCGTCAAAATTTCAAGCATGGCATAGGGACGGGCGAGAAAGCTCAAGTGATGTAGTTGAATGTTCCTTCAAATGGCCATAACTTCGTAACCATGTGTTCTAGCGTGATGATTAAGATAGTTTTGGAAAGGTATTGAAGTGGTCTACAAGATTCGCACATAGGTTTAAAGATAAGACTCACTGGCAGCTGAGTAAATGGCCTGTGAGGCATTGTACTCGGGAAACCTGTCAATTTGAGCATGTGTATAAAGGGTAATATGACCCAGAATGAAACTTTTTCGTCACCAAGATCCTTGTTATTGTGTCCAGGGCTTTGATTTGCTTATCAAGAAGCCTCAATGATATAAGAACGATAATGGATGACCTTGCATTTTCGTCAAAATTTCAAGCATGGCCATAGGGACGGGCGAGAAAGCTCAAGTGATGTAGTTGAATGTTCCTTCAAATGGCCATAACTTCGTAACCATGTGTCCTAGCGTGATGATTAAGATAGTTTTGGAAAGGTATTGAAGTGGTCTACAAGATCCGCACATAGGTTTAAAGATAAGACTCACTGGTAGCCGAGTAAATGGCCTGTGAAGGCATTGTACTCGGGAAAACCTGTCAATTTGAGCATGTGTATAAAGGGTATATGACCCAGAATGAAACTTTTTCGTCACCAAGATCCTTGTTATTGTGTCCCAGGGCTTTGATTTGCTTATTCAAGAAGCCTCAATGATATAAGAACGATAATGGATGACCTTGCATTTTCGTCAAAATTTCAAGCATGGCCATGGGGACGGGTGAGTAAGCAGTTTGAAGAAAAAAACCTCTAACTTTAAACGGCCATAACTTTGGAACCAGAAGAGCTAGAGACGTAATCTCTTCACCGTTGGAAAGGAAATTAAAAGTTGCGCAGCAAGTCTTCGGAAAAACTTCACGCTCAGACCAACGGAACATAGAGTAAATGGCCTCTGAAGTTGAAGGTTTTGTGGAAAGTCTTCAAATGTGCTTTGGGGGACTATGACCCAGAATGAAACTTTTTCATCGCCAAGATCCTGTTATTGTGTTCATGGGCTTTGGTTTGCTTATTCATGAAGACCCATGACATAAGAACGATAATAGATGACCTTGCATTTTCGTCAAAATGTCAAGCATGGCCATGGG
This sequence comes from Anopheles merus, assembly GCF_017562075.2. Lineage (NCBI taxonomy): Eukaryota > Metazoa > Arthropoda > Insecta > Diptera > Culicidae > Anopheles > Anopheles merus. The sequence continues at coordinate 12,336 of NW_024428739.1, read as the reverse complement.
GACGGGTGAGTAAGCAGTTTGAAGAAAAAAACCTCTAACTTTAAACGGCCATATCTTTGGCACCAGAAGAGCTAGAGACATAATCTCTTCACCGTTGGAAAGGAAATTAAAAGTTGCGCAGCAAGTTTTCGAACAAACTTCACGCTCAGAGCAACGGAACACATAGTAAATGGCCTCTGAAGTTGAAGGTTTTGTGGAAAGTCTTCAAATGTACTTTGGGGGACTATGACCCACCATGAAACTTTTTCATCGCCAAGATCCTTGTTATTGTGTTCATGGGCTTTGGTTTGCTTATTCATGAAGCCCCAATGACATAAGAACGATAATGGATGACTGCATTTTCGTCAAAATGTCAAGCATGGCCATGGGACGGGTGAGTAAGCAGTTTTGAAGAAAAAACCTCTAACTTTAAACGGCCATAACTTTGGAACCAGAAGAGCTAGAGACGTAATCTCTTCACCGTTGGAAAGGAAATTAAAAGTTGCGCAGCGAGTCTTCGAACAAACTTCACGCTCAGACCAAGGGACACAAGAGTAAATGGCCTCTGAAGTTGAAGGTTTTGTGGAAAGTCTTCAAATGTGCTTTGGGGGACTATGACCAGAATGAAACTTTTTCATCGCAAGATCCTTGTTATTGTGTTCAGGGCTTTGGTTTGCTTATTCATGAAGACCCAATGACATAAGAACGATAATGGATGACTTTGCATTTTCGTCAAAATGTCAAGCATGGCCATGGGGACGGGTGAGTAAGCAGTTTTGAAGAAAAAAAAACCTCTAACTTTAAACGGCCATAACTTTGGAACCAGAAGAGCTAGAGACATAATCTCTTCACCGTTAGAAAGGAAATTAAAAGTTGCGCAGCGAGTCTTCGAACAAACTTCACGCTCAGAGCAACGGAACACATAGTAAATGGCCTCTGAAGTTGAAGGTTTTGTGGAAAGTCTTCAAATGTACTTTGGGGGACTATGACCCACATGAAACTTTTTCATCGCCAAGATCCTTGTTATGTGTCCCAGGGCTTTGGTTTGCTTATTCATGAAGCCCCAATGACATAAGAACGATAATGGATGACTTTGCATTTTCGTCAAAATGTCAAGCATGGCCATGGGGACGGGTGAGTAAGCAGTTTTGAAGAAAAAAACCTCTAACTTTAAACGGCCATACTTTGGAACCAGAAGAGCTAGAGACGTAATCTCTTCACCGTTGGAAAGGAAATTAAAAGTTGCGCAGCGAGTCTTCGAACAAACTTCACGCTCAGACCAACGGAACAAAGAGTAAATGGCCTCTGAAGTTGAAGGTTTTGTGGAAAGTCTTCAAATGTGCTTTGGGGGACTATGACCCAGAATGAAACTATTTCATCGCCAAGATCCTTGTTATTGTGTTCATGGGCTTTGGTCGCTTATTCATGAAGCCCCAATGACATAAGAACGATAATGGATGACTTTGCATTTTCGTCAAAATGTCAACCATGGCCATGGGGACGGGTGAGTAAGCAGTTTTGACGAAAAAACCTCTAACTTTAAACGGCCATAACTTGGAACCAGAAGAGCTAGAGACGTAATCTCTTCACCGTTGGAAAGGAAATTAAAAGTTGCACTGCAAGTTTTGCCCTCAGATTTAAGCTCAGAGCAAAGGAACATATGGTAAATGGCCTTTGAAGTTTGAGGTTTTGTGGAAAGTCTTCAAATGTGTTTGGGGGACTATGACCCAGAATGAAACTATTTCATCGCCAAGATCCTTGTTATGTGTCCCAGGGCTTTGGTTTGCTTATCATGAACCCCCAATGACATAAGAACGAATGGATGACCTTGCATTTTCGTCAAAATTTCAAGCATGGCCATAGGGACGGGCGAGAAAGCTCAAGTGATGTAGTGAATGTTCCTTCAAACGGCCATAATTCGTAACCATGTGTCCTAGCGTGATGATTAAGATAGTTTTGGAAAGGTATTGAAGTGGTCTACAAGATCCGCAATAGGTTTAAAGATAAGACTCACTGGTAGCCGAGTAAATGGCCTGTGAAGGCATGTACTCGGGAAAACCTGTCAATTTGAGCATGTGTATTAAGGGTAATATGACCCAGAATGAAACTTTTTCATCGCCAATGTCCTTGTTATTGTGTCTCAGGGCTTTGGTTTGCTTATTCAAGAAGCCCAATGACATAAGAACGATAATGGATGACCTTGCATTTTCGTCAAAATTTCAAGCATGGCCATGGGGACGGTTGAGAAAGCAGTTTTGAAGAACAAAAACCTCTAACTTTAAACGGCCATAACTTTGGAACCAGAAGAGCTAGAGACGTAATCTCTTCACCGTTGGAAAGGAAATTGAAAGTTGCGCAGCAAGTTTTCGCACAAACTTCACGCTCAGAGCAACGGAACATGTAGTAAATGGCCTCTGAAGTTGAAGGTTTTGTGGAAAGTCTTCAAATGTACTTTGGGGGACTATGACCAAGAATGAAACTTTTTCATCGCCAATGTCCTTGTTATTGTGTCTCAGGGCTTTGGTTTGCTCATTCAAGAAGCCCCAATGACATAAGAACGATAATGGATGACCTTGCATTTTCATCAAAATTTCAAGCATGGCCATGGGGACGGGTGAGAAAGCAGTTTTGAAGAAAAAAAACCTCTAACTTTAAACGGCCATAACTTTGGAACCAGAAGAGCTAGAGACGTAATCTCTTCACCGTTGGAAAGGAAATTAAAAGTTGCGCAGCGAGTCTTCGAACAAACTTCACGCTCAGAGCAACGGAACATGTAGTAAATGGCCTCTGAAGTTGAAGGTTTTGTGGAAAGTCTTCAAATGTGCTTTGGGGGACTATGACCAAGAATGAAACTTTTTCGTCACCAAGATCCTTGTTATTGTGTCCCAGGGCTTTGGTTTGCTTATTCAAGAAGCCCCAATGACATAAGAACGATAATGGATGACCTTGCATTTTCGTCAAAATTTCAACCATGGCCATAGGGACGGGTGAGAAAGCAGTTTTGAAGAAAAAAACCTCTAACTTTAAACGGCCATATCTTTGGAACCAGAAGAGCTAGAGACGTAATCTCTTCACCGTTGGAAAGGAAATTAAAAGTTGCGCAGCAATCTTCGAACAAAGTTCACGCTCAGACCAACGGAACATAGAGTAAATGGCCTCTGAAGTTGAAGGTTTTGTGGAAAGTCTTCAAATGTACTTTGGGGGACTATGACCCAGAATGGAACTTTTTCATCACAAGATCCTTGTTATTGTGTCCCAGGGCTTTGGTTTGCTTATTCAAGAAGCCTCAATGATATAAGAACGATAATGGATGACCTTGCATTTTCGTCAAAATTTCAAGCATGGCCATAGGGACGGGCGAGAAAGCTCAAGTGATGTAGTTGAATGTTCCTTCAAATGGCCATAACTTCGTAACCATGTGTTCTAGCGTGATGATTAAGATAGTTTTGGAAAGGTATTGAAGTGGTCTACAAGATCCACACATAGGTTTAAAGATTAGACTCACTGGTAGCCGAGTAAATGGCCTGTGAAGGCATTGTACTCGGGAAAACCTGTCAATTTGAGCATGTGTATAAAGGGTAATATGACCCAGAATGAAACTTTTACGTCACCAAGATCCTTGTTATTGTGTCCCAGGGCTTTGATTTGCTTATTCAAGAAGCCTCAATGATATAAGAACGATAATGGATGACCTTGCATTTTCGTCAAAATTTCAAGCATGGCCATAGGGACGGGCGAGAAAGCTCAAGTGATGTAGTTGAATGTTCCTTCAAATGGCCATAACTTCGTAACCATGTGTCCTAGCGTGATAATTACGATAGTTTGGAAAGGTATTGAAGTGGTCTACAAGATCTGCACATAGGTTAAAGATAAGACTCACTGGTAGCCGAGTAAATAGCCTCTGAATGCATTGTACTCGGGAAAACCTGTCAATTTGAGCATGTGTGTAAAGGGTAATATGACCCAGAATGAAACTTTTTCGTCACCAAGATCCTTGTTATTGTGTCCCAGGGTTTTGGTTTGCTTATTCAAGAAGCCTCAATGATATAAGAACGATAATGGATGACCTTGCATTTTCGTCAAAATTTCAAGCATGGCCATGGGGACGGGCGAGAAAGCAGTTTTGAAGAAAAAAACCTCTAACTTTAAACGGCCATAACTTCGGAACCAGAAGAGCTAGAGACGTAATCTTTTCACCGTTGGAAAGGAAATTAAATGTTGCGCAGCAAGTCTTCGAACAAACTTCACGCTCAGACCAACGGAACATAGAGTAAATGGCCTCTGAAGTTGAAGGTTTTGTGGAAAGTCTTCAAATGTACTTTGGGGGACTATGACCCAGAATGAAACTTTTTCATCACCAAGATCCTTGTTATTGTGTCCCAGGGCTTTGGTTTGCTTATTCAAGAAGCCTCAATGATATAAGAACGATAATGGATGACCTTGCATTTTCGTCAAAATTTCAAGCATGGCCATAGGGACGGGCGAGAAAGCTCAAGTGATGTAGTTGAATGTTCCTTCAAATGGCCATAACTTCGTAACCATGTGTTCTAGCGTGATGATTAAGACAGTTTTGGAAAGGCATTGAAGTAGTCTACAAGATCTGTACATAGGTTTAAAGATTGGACTTATTGGTAGTCTAGTAAATGCCCTCTGAATGCATTGTACTCGGGAAAACCTGTCAATTAGAGCATGTGTATAAAGGGTAATATGACCCATTATGAAACTTTTTCATCGCCAAGATCCTTGTTATTGTGTCCCAGGGCTTTGGTTTGCTTATTCATGAAGCCCCAATGACATAAGAACGATAATGGATGACTTGCATTTTCGTCAAAATTTCAAGCATGGCCATGGGGACGGGTGAGAAAGCTCAAGTGATGTAGTTGAATGTTCCTTCAAATGGCCATAACTTCGTAACCATGTGTCCTAGCGTGATGATTAAGATAGTTTTGGAAAGGTATTAAAGTGGTTTACAAGATCCGCACATAGGTTTAAAGATTTAACTCACTGGTAGCCGAGTAAATGGTCTGTGAAGGCATTTTACTCGGGAAAACCTGTCAATTTGAGCATGTGTATAAAGGGTAATATGACCCAGAATGAAACTTTTTCGTCACCAAGATCCTTGTATTGTATCCCAGGGCTTTGATTTGCTTATTCAAGAAGCCTCAATGATATAAGAACGATAATGGATGACCTTGCATTTTCGTCAAAATTTCAAGCATGGCCATAGGGACGGGCGAGAAAGCTCAAGTGATGTAGTTGAATGTTCCTTCAAATGGCCATAACTTCGTAACCATGTGTTCTAGCGTGATGATTAAGATAGTTTTGGAAAGGTATTGAAGTGGTCTACAAGATCTGCACATAGGTTTAAAGATAAGACTCACTGGTAGCCGAGTAAATAGCCTCTGAATGCATTGTACACGGGAAAACCTGTCAATTGAGCATGTGTGTAAAGGGTAATATGACCCAGAATGAAACTTTTCGTCACCAAGATCCTTGTTATTGTGTCCCAGGGCTTTGGTTTGCTTATTCAAGAAGCCTCAATGATATAAGAACGATAATGGATGACTTTGCATTTTCGTCAAAATTTCAAGCATGGCCATGGGGACGGGTGAGAAAGCTCAAGTGATGTAGTTGAATGTTCCTTCAAATGGCCATAACTTCGTAACCATGTGTCCTAGCGTGATGATTAAGATAGTTTTGGAAAGGTATTAAAGTGGTTTACAAGATCCGCACATAGGTTTAAAGATTTAACTCACTGGTAGCCGAGTAAATGGTCTGTGAAGGCATTTTACTCGGGAAAACCTGTCAATTTGAGCATGTGTATAAAGGGTAATATGACCCAGAATGAAACTTTTTCGTCACCAAGATCCTTGTTATTGTATCCCAGGGCTTTGATTTGCTTATTCAAGAAGCCTCAATGATATAAGAACGATAATGGATGACCTTGCATTTTCGTCAAAATTTCAAGCATGGCCATAGGGACGGGCGAGAAAGCTCAAGTGATGTAGTTGAATGTTCCTTCAAATGGCCATAACTTCGTAACCATGTGTTCTAGCGTGATGATTAAGATAGTTTTGGAAAGGTATTGAAGTGGTCTACAAGATTCGCACATAGGTTTAAAGATAAGACTCACTGGCAGCTGAGTAAATGGCCTGTGAAGGCATTGTACTCGGGAAAACCTGTCAATTTGAGCATGTGTATAAAGGGTAATATGACCCAGAATGAAACTTTTTCGTCACCAAGATCCTTGTTATTGTGTCCCAGGGCTTTGATTTGCTTATTCAAGAAGCCTCAATGATATAAGAACGATAATGGATGACCTTGCATTTTCGTCAAAATTTCAAGCATGGCCATAGGGACGGGCGAGAAAGCTCAAGTGATGTAGTTGAATGTTCCTTCAAATGGCCATAACTTCGTAACCATGTGTCCTAGCGTGATGATTAAGATAGTTTTGGAAAGGTATTGAAGTGGTCTACAAGATCCGCACATAGGTTTAAAGATAAGACTCACTGGTAGCCGAGTAAATGGCCTGTGAAGGCATTGTACTCGGGAAAACCTGTCAATTTGAGCATGTGTATAAAGGGTAATATGACCCAGAATGAAACTTTTTCGTCACCAAGATCCTTGTTATTGTGTCCCAGGGCTTTGATTTGCTTATTCAAGAAGCCTCAATGATATAAGAACGATAATGGATGACCTTGCATTTTCGTCAAAATTTCAAGCATGGCCATAGGGACGGGCGAGAAAGCTCAAGTGATGTAGTTGAATGTTCCTTCAAATGGCCATAACTTCGTAACCATGTGTCCTAGCGTGATAATTACGATAGTTTTGGAAAGGTATTGAAGTGGTCTACAAGATCTGCACATAGGTTTAAAGATAAGACTCACTGGTAGCCGAGTAAATAGCCTCTGAATGCATTGTACTCGGGAAAACCTGTCAATTTGAGCATGTGTGTAAAGGGTAATATGACCCAGAATGAAACTTTTCGTCACCAAGATCCTTGTTATTGTGTCCCAGGGTTTGGTTTGCTTATTCAAGAAGCCTCAATGATATAAGAACGATAATGGATGACCTTGCATTTTCGTCAAAATTTCAAGCATGGCCATGGGGACGGGCGAGAAAGCAGTTTTGAAGAAAAAAACCTCTAACTTTAAACGGCCATAACTTCGGAACCAGAAGAGCTAGAGACGTAATCTTTTCACCGTTGGAAAGGAATTAAATGTTGCGCAGCAAGTCTTCGAACAAACTTCACGCTCAGACAACGGAACATAGAGTAAATGGCCTCTGAAGTTGAAGGTTTTGTGGAAAGTCTTCAAATGTACTTTGGGGGACTATGACCCAGAATGGAACTTTTTCATCACCAAGATCCTTGTTATTGTGTCCCAGGGCTTGGTTTGCTTATTCAAGAAGCCTCAATGATATAAGAACGATAATGGATGACCTTGCATTTTCGTCAAAATTCAAGCATGGCCATAGGGACGGGCGAGAAAGCTCAAGTGATGTAGTTGAATGTTCCTTCAAATGGCCATAACTTCGTAACCATGTGTCCTAGCGTGATGATTAAGACAGTTTTGGAAAGGCATTGAAGTGATCTACAAGATCTGTACATAGGTTTAAAGATGGACTTATTGGTAGTCTAGTAAATGCCCTCTGATGCATTGTACTCGGGGAAAACCTGTCAATTAGAGCATGTGTATAAAGGGTAATATGACCCATTATGAAACTTTTTCATCGCCAAGATCCTTGTTATTGTGTCCCAGGGCTTTGGTTTGCTTATTCATGAAGCCCCAATGACATAAGAACGATAATGGATGACTTTGCATTTTCGTCAAAATTTCAAGCATGGCCATGGGGACGGGTGAGAAAGCTCAAGTGATGTAGTTGAATGTTCCTTCAAATGGCCATAACTTCGTAACCATGTGTCCTAGCGTGATGATAAGATAGTTTTGGAAAGGTATTAAAGTGGTTTACAAGATCCGCACATAGGTTTAAAGATTTAACTCACTGGTAGCCGAGTAAATGGTCTGTGAAGGCATTTTACTCGGGAAAACCTGTCAATTTGAGCATGTGTATAAAGGGTAATATGACCCAGAATGAAACTTTTTCGTCACCAAGATCCTTGTTATTGTATCCCAGGGCTTTGATTTGCTTATTCAAGAAGCCTCAATGATATAAGAACGATAATGGATGACCTTGCATTTTCGTCAAAATTTCAAGCATGGCCATAGGGACGGGCGAGAAAGCTCAAGTGATGTAGTTGAATGTTCCTTCAAATGGCCATAACTTCGTAACCATGTGTTCTAGCGTGATGATTAAGATAGTTTTGGAAAGGTATTGAAGTGGTCTACAAGATCTGCACATAGGTTTAAAGATAAGACTCACTGGTAGCCGAGTAAATAGCCTCTGAATGCATTGTACACGGGAAAACCTGTCAATTTGAGCATGTGTGTAAAGGGTAATATGACCCAGAATGAAACTTTTTCGTCACCAAGATCCTTGTTATTGTGTCCCAGGGTTTTGGTTTGCTTATTCAAGAAGCCTCAATGATATAAGAACGATAATGGATGACTTTGCATTTTCGTCAAAATTTCAAGCATGGCCATGGGGACGGGTGAGAAAGCTCAAGTGATGTAGTTGAATGTTCCTTCAAATGGCCATAACTTCGTAACCATGTGTCCTAGCGTGATGATTAAGATAGTTTTGGAAAGGTATTAAAGTGGTTTACAAGATCCGCACATAGGTTAAAGATTTAACTCACTGGTAGCCGAGTAAATGGTCTGTGAAGGCATTTTACTCGGGAAAACCTGTCAATTTGAGCATGTGTATAAAGGGTAATATGACCCAGAATGAAACTTTTTCGTCACCAAGATCCTTGTTATTGTATCCCAGGGCTTTGATTTGCTTATTCAAGAAGCCTCAATGATATAAGAACGATAATGGATGACCTTGCATTTTCGTCAAAATTTCAAGCATGGCCATAGGGACGGGCGAGAAAGCTCAAGTGATGTAGTTGAATGTTCCTTCAAATGGCCATAACTTCGTAACCATGTGTTCTAGCGTGATGATTAGATAGTTTGGAAAGGTATTGAAGTGGTCTACAAGATTCGCACATAGGTTTAAAGATAAGACTCACTGGTAGCTGAGTAAATGGCCTGTGAAGGCATTGTACTCGGGAAAACCTGTCAATTTGAGCATGTGTATAAAGGGTAATATGACCCAGAATGAAACTTTTTCGTCACCAAGATCCTGTTATTGTGTCCCAGGGCTTTGATTTGCTTATTCAAGAAGCCTCAATGATATAAGAACGATAATGGATGACCTTGCATTTTCGTCAAAATTTCAAGCATGGCCATAGGGACGGGCGAGAAAGCTCAAGTGATGTAGTTGAAGTTCCTTCAAATGGCCATAACTTCGTAACCATGTGTCCTAGCGTGATGATTAAGATAGTTTTGGAAAGGTATTGAAGTGGTCTACAAGATCCGCACATAGGTTTAAAGATAAGACTCACTGGTAGCCGAGTAAATGGCCTGTGAAGGCATTGTACTCGGGAAAACCTGTCAATTTGAGCATGTGTATAAAGGGTAATATGACCCAGAATGAAACTTTTTCGTCACCAAGATCCTTGTTATTGTGTCCCAGGGCTTTGATTTGCTTATTCAAGAAGCCTCAATGATATAAGAACGATAATGGATGACCTTGCATTTTCGTCAAAAATTTCAAGCATGGCCATAGGGACGGGCGAGAAAGCTCAAGTGATGTAGTTGAATGTTCCTTCAAATGGCCATAACTTCGTAACCATGTGTCCTAGCGTGATAATTACGATAGTTTTGGAAAGGTATTGAAGTGGTCTACAAGATCTGCACATAGGTTTAAAGATAAGACTCACTGGTAGCCGAGTAAATAGCCTCTGAATGCATTGTACTCGGGAAAACCTGTCATTTGAGCATGTGTGTAAAGGGTAATATGACCCAGAATGAAACTTTTTCGTCACCAAGATCCTTGTTATTGTGTCCCAGGGTTTGGTTTGCTTATTCAAGAAGCCTCAATGATATAAGAACGATAATGGATGACCTTGCATTTTCGTCAAAATTTCAAGCATGGCCATGGGGACGGGCGAGAAAGCAGTTTTGAAGAAAAAAACCTCTAACTTTAAACGGCCATAACTTCGGAACCAGAAGAGCTAGAGACGTAATCTTTTCACCGTTGGAAAGGAAATTAAATGTGCGCAGCAAGTCTTCGAACAAACTTCACGCTCAGACCAACGGAACATAGAGTAAATGGCCTCTGAAGTTGAAGGTTTTGTGGAAAGTCTTCAAATGTACTTTGGGGGACTATGACCCAGAATGGAACTTTTTCATCACCAAGATCCTTGTTATTGTGTCCCAGGGGCTTTGGTTTGCTTATTCAAGAAGCCTCAATGATATAAGAACGATAATGGATGACCTTGCATTTTCGTCAAAATTTCAAGCATGGCCATAGGGACGGGCGAGAAAGCTCAAGTGATGTAGTTGACACATAACTTCGTAACCATGTGTCCTAGCGTGATGATTAAGATAGTTTTGGAAAGGTATTGAAGTGGTCTACAAGATCCGCACATAGGTTTAAAGATAAGACTCACTGGTAGCCGAGTAAATGGCCTGTGAAGGCATTGTACTCGGGAAAACCTGTCAATTTGAGCATGTGTATAAAGGGTAATATGACCCAGAATGAAACTTTTTCGTCACCAAGATCCTTGTTATTGTGTCCCAGGGCTTTGATTTGCTTATTCAAGAAGCCTCAATGATATAAGAACGATAATGGATGACCTTGCATTTTCGTCAAAATTTCAAGCATGGCCATAGGGACGGGCGAGAAAGCTCAAGTGATGTAGTTGAATGTTCCTTCAAATGGCCATAACTTCGTAACCATGTGTCCTAGCGTGATAATTACGATAGTTTTGGAAAGGTATTGAAGTGGTCTACAAGATCTGCACATAGGTTTAAAGATAAGACTCACTGGTAGCCGAGTAATAGCCTCTGAATGCATTGTACTCGGGAAAACCTGTCAATTTGAGCATGTGTGTAAAGGGTAATATGACCCAGAATGAAACTTTTTCGTCACCAAGATCCTTGTTATTGTGTCCCAGGGTTTTGGTTTGCTTATTCAAGAAGCCTCAATGATATAAGAACGATAATGGATGACCTTGCATTTTCGTCAAAATTTCAAGCATGGCCATGGGACGGGCGAGAAAGCAGTTTTGAAGAAAAAAACCTTAACTTTAAACGGCCATAACTTCGGAACCAGAAGAGCTAGAGACGTAATCTTTTCACCGTTGGAAAGGAAATTAAATGTTTGCGCAGCAAGTCTTCGAACAAACTTCACACTCAGACCAACGGAACATAGAGAAATGGCCTCTGAAGTTGAAGGTTTTGTGGAAAAGTCTTCAAATGTACTTTGGGGGACTATGACCCAGAATGAAACTGTTTTCATCACCAAGATCCTGTTATTGTGTCCAAGGGCTTTTGGTTTGCTTATTCAAGAAGCCTCAATGATATAAGAACGATAATGGATGACCTTGCATTTTCGTCAAAATTTCAAGCATGGCCATAGGGACGGGCGAGAAAGCTCAAGTGATGTAGTTGACACATAACTTCGTAACCATGTGTCCTAGCGTGATGATTAAGATAGTTTTGGAAAGGTATTGAAGTGGTCTACAAGATCCGCACATAGGTTAAAGATAAAGACTCATGGTAGCCGAGTAAATGGCCTGTGAAGGCATTGTACTCGGGAAAACCTGTCAATTTGAGCATGTGTATAAAGGGTAATATGACCCAGAATGAAACTTTTTCGTCACCAAGATCCTTGTTATTGTGTCCCAGGGCTTTGATTTGCTTATTCAAGAAGCCTCAATGATATAAGAACGATAATGGATGACCTTGCATTTTCGTCAAAATTTCAAGCATGGCCATAGGGACGGGCGAGAAAGCTCAAGTGATGTAGTTGAATGTTCCTTCAAATGGCCATAACTTCGTAACCATGTGTCCTAGCGTGATGATTAAGATAGTTTGGAAAGGTATTGAAGTGGTCTACAAGATCCGCACATAGGTTTAAAGATAAGACTCACTGGTAGCCGAGTAAAAGCATGTGAAGGCATTGTACTCGGGGAAAACCTGTCAATTGAGCATGTGTGTAAGGGTAATATGACCCAGAATGAAACTTTTTCGTCACCAAGATCCTTGTTATTGTGTCCCAGGGTTTTGGTTTGCTTATTCAAGAAGCTCAATGATATAAGAACGATAATGGATGACTTGCATTTTCGTCAAAATTTCAAGCATGGCCATGGGGACGGGCGAGAAAGCAGTTTTGAAGAAAAAAACC
>NW_024428738.1:0-17703 GCF_017562075.2 Anopheles merus | reverse complement strand
ACTTTATCAACAAGAATAAGTGTGCTAACATCTTCCCCAACCCAACCACCCAACGGCACATCAACGGGTCAGCGTTGATCAGTCACACTGTTTAGCACGATTGTTTGCACGAATGTTCCTCCGCATAAAAGTATGTTTTTCTGCATAAAAATGCCGCTCGTTCGCCGAACAAACGATGCAAACTAGAGCACAACACAGCACAGGGACGGGATGTGCAGGGCTACAATTGCTAATTGAATTGTACGCAGCCAGCGAACTGTCGAACAAACACGCTTAATCAGCTTCTCCCGTAGTTCCTGTGGCGCAGACTGCGTAATGTACCGGCAGCGCGCATAATCGCGTGTGAATCGGAACATTAATGGCGATGGTATATATCGAGCAACGCCTACGGAGGCGCTGGCGGCGGGTCTTTTGCCGGAGTAAGCCTCGGGACGGGCACACCGGCCGAACACGAGCCGGATGCTGCTGCTTAGCCGTTTCCCATTGTGGCCTTAGCAGCGAAGCAGCGTGCCGGGCCCATATCATAAGTTACACAACATCAATAGATAGGCTATTCGTGCATAAGTTGCTGTGGTTTAGTGCCACACAGGAGTGCGTTTCCGGTTCGGTTTTTGGTGCCGGGAGGCACTCCGGGCTATATGTTTTAGTCATAATTTGCACAAGCAAAAGCTTCGCCACGGTGGAGCGAATCGGTTCGTGCTGAGATGGTAATACGTCTTCGCGTCGACCTTCATCTACGAGAGCCGGGATGAATGTGGGTTCTCTGTGGGCTTGAACTTGAACACCTCATTTGCAGTGCTCTATTTTTAATAATTATCAACAAACACACACACACACACAGAAGCACACACGCATGCTGCCTTAGGTTGGGCTTTTGTGAGCTTCGAGCACGAGGCTCTGCTTTGAATTTCCGTGCCTGTGGCCGCGGACTATTATTAGATCGCATTCCTGCGAGGTGATGCGCTCCGACACCGGCTAATGGTACTCAATTCGATGGCGCAGGATGTGTGCCCGAGGATGAGGAGCGTTTGGAAACAATGAAACGTTTGACCCCGAACACCCACAACGGCCACGTCGTGGTCAAACCTACGCGAGCGTCAGGAAGGATGAAAGGTTCATCGCGTACACTTTACAACCTGGGATGAAAAGTCTCGAACACGGTCAGCGAGAATTGAATCCCAGCGGGGTCAATCGTCGATATTCCGGACCTTGGGAAACTGGGGAACGGAGCTTCATCGACAAACGAGACAAACGGGTCCGATCGAGCTTGCTGCCGTTTTACTATCAAGCTCGCGCGCGACCCAACAACCTGCACGCGGGTGACGCCGGGTCGGATATTGCAGCCAGCACTGGCAGGGCGACCGAATGTGGGTGACTGGAAAGCGATCGCGATTCCATTACACTGATGGCCATCACTGGACGGGATGGCGACCACCGACGACCGGTCGTGCCGTACCGTTTGATCGTCACCAGCACCGAAGCGAAGATCAAAGGCAAGCGATAGGTGGGTCGGCCGGTGATGACTGTTCCATCTGCTAGCCGTTCTAGGGACGTGCTCTAAGGGCAAAAAAAGGGAAAGCACTCTGCCCCATTAACGGGCCGCGCGAGATGAGCCGCTCAATTAGGCCACCAGGGGGCCACCCTCACAAAATCAAGATCACCCGTACATCATGCGCCGCTCGTGCCAAAACGGCCGAAAAAGCCAAACGGGCACCGCAAACCATTGGCACGTTTTGCACCAACAAAACCCCGGCACCGGAACGTCAATCAAGATTTGCGGAGTACGATTGGACGACACCGTGACACCTTCGCCGGTGAATGCAGCGCGACCTTCACCGATACTAACCGGGCGGAGGGGCACATTAATCATCGTCAGGGCGTTCGGGACCGTTAGTTGGGTTGGGGTGTTAGCTAGAGCCACGCCAAGATGCGATGCTTCTCCTTCCCCGGTGACAGGTGAATTTTCATCCTTCGAAGCGTGCGGCGGGAAATGGAAATGTTTTCCAACATGACGGTTGGTTAGCAGATGAGCATTGAGAAGTTACTTTGTATGTCAACACAGCGAGGAAGAACTGCGGGTACGAGGTTTCGGTGTACTGTGTGGGATGAACTAACGTGTGCGGTACTTCCAAAAGCATCTCAGCCCGGTAGACGGCGAGCCTAGCCGCATGTTTTCCTGTCCCCTGCTTGGCGCGCGTGCGTGGGCTGTTCGACGACACACGACGACGATGCTGATGCGCAGAGAGCTCGCGATGTGTGGCCCTTTTGCGGGCAACCCCCGAAGCGGCTGGTGGCCATGTCGCACCGGGACCTGCGATGACCTGCCGATGAGCGATTACCGTGTCTGCCTGTGTTTGTTAATGCGCTGACCTGGAAGTTGCGGGCTCGCATGCCCTACCGGATCGCTGCTGCTGCTGCTGCTGCTGCTGCTCCACTTTGCGTACCTTCTTCACGGGGCAGCGTTTGGGGGCAAATCAAAGCTGCGACTCCGCCAAAAGCCTAGACTTGAAGACTCGATAGATGGCTTCATCTAATCACAGTATTGCGGACCAACTTTTGGAATGAAAATTCCAGTAGGCAATGCTTCTAATACGATCTCTTTCTCTCTTACGCCCTCTTAAATTGCATAGAAAGCTGGCTTTTGGAAGAAGCAGATTTCAAATAATTTTGGGTATTTTTGGGACAATTGAAACCTACAATAATATCTCACCTACCAATGAACCCGCAAGAGGATGATACAGTTCACCTTACGGTTCAGTTGCGCTCAAGCGGATGCTCCACTCCACTCGGCACGGCCAACCCGCATCCACCTCCGGTCTATTGGTCTATGCATCGCGGAATGTCTATGATTAAGCGATAGCGATCTTCGGCCTCGATCTGTCGTTTGGGGAATTTGTTCGCGTGAACGACTCACACTTGATCGCGTGGTCGATAGCATAGAAGGTGGCAGCAGTAGGAGCAGTAGCGCCTCACCATGTTGTGGAGAGTGTTGCTGTAGTCCTCCTCAGGAGAAGGGCCCAGTAAGCGTGGAAGGGTGGCGATTAGTGTGTTTCGTGTTTCAAACACCTTCTATTTAGTTCCCTACTTCCAGCTTTGCGAAGGATAGCTTAACCAAAATGAAGTAGCGACCGTTTGCGATGTAGAGAGATGGAGCCCGATAGAGATATATATAGAGAGAGAAGGAATCTACAACAACACCGTGCAAAATGGGTGAAATGTGTATTTGCGCTATGTGTGCTTCTTGACGCAATACCATCTCCCCACACGGGTTTCCCAGATTCGTGGCTGAATTCGTGTACGAATCGAACGGTTTTGCATACTTCGCACCCCGAACTGGTGGGCGAGATCTTCCCTTTTTATCTCTCCCAAGATGGCTGAGAGAGAGAGAGAGAGAGAGAGAGAGAGAGAGAGAGAGAGAGAGAGAGAGAGAGAGAGAGAGAGAGAGAGAGAGAGAGAGCGCTCGTAATTAGAGGTGGAAAAATTCTTTCGATGCTGATGAGTGTGCTGCGATAAGAGCATAGCGCCAGGCCGACCATAATCGGCTCCCGGTGAGTGTTTGCGAGCGGGCGCGATGGGGTAAGTAAGGGACACGTCACGCCCGTCGCCCGTGTGATTCAGCGGGAGGTGCCGCTATACAGCCGCACGATCGAAATATGAAGATGCTGATGATGCTGATGACGGTGGAAGGGCATGACGATGATGACGGCGACGATACTGGCACGGATGGCGAACTATCCAATTAGAAGGCCCTTTTCCAGCTAGACGAAGCATCCCCTGGCTGCCCTAATCAAGGCAGCAGCAGCAGCAGCAATCATTCGTTCTTGCGAGCTGGTTGGGAAGAATCTTTTGGACCCGAATCGTGGCAACGCAGGAAGAAAGGAAGGAAAAGAGTAGGGTATGAACGAAGGGAGAAGTCACGCAGCAAAGAAAGGCAAGTACGGTAGCTGCACGGTAGCCGGGAGTAGCGTCGGTGCAACCAAGAACGAAACGAAAACAACGGAAATCATGTGATCGATAATTGGTCAACAATTTTATGTCGTTCGGAATTGTGCGACCTTACTATTTATGGACGCACACATAACTGTGCATTGTCGGACGGAATGGGAATGGGAGAGCGAGGGAGAGAGAAGAGGGTCGAATAATGCACGGTGACACACTGTTCTCCCCACCAAGCGGCTGGCTGCACTAGAAGATGCTGCCCTTTTCGGAGTGGTCAGGCCGTTCCCACAAGCCTCGGTCCAAGCCATTTGAATGTACGAAAGCATCGAGAAATGCGAACCAAATGCGAGGGCATAAACCAATCGATCGAATGGGCGGTCACAGGAAGGTGAGCGAGCCGGCCGCCGAAGGCAATCTATAAGCAATTAATTAAATAAAATTATCCTACCGGATCGTAACGCGCGCCGTATATGTAAAAATAGTTTGCCCATCGAAGCCCACGCGTGGGACCCGGCGTGGGCACCACCGTGCCCTGGACCAAGGCATGTTGGGTATTGGACAGAGCCCGGTCCTTTCATCCCACCCACGAACAAACGGAAGCGCGCGCGCACGGTCCACAATTGTGCAATGCAATTAGGGACAAACAATGGCTAATAAGCGTATACACATAATTAGTGCACTTTCGCGCAACACTATCGGACGCTACGGTAGCTTGAAATCGGGCTAACGTTGAGAAGATAAATGGAGTGTTTGGGAGGCGGGGTGCTGTGAATTCGAAAAGGGATTTGGAAAAGAAATCGGTTCGAAACAGTGCCTTAAAAGGAAGGCAAAAGATTGTTCTGAAGGGCAGTGAAGCGAAGAACGCTGGGTGAAAAGAAGCGAACCTAAACAAGAACAAATTCCAAACTTTGTTCTGATGTCATTCAGGCTTATTATGGTCGATGACATCCGTCTCTCGAAAAAGACGCTCCCCTCCCGCTGTGGACTTCTAATTAGCGGGAATCTAATGCCCTTCGGCGGAAAGCAAAGCTTGGTAGCATCTAGTCTCGTTTACCTCCAACCTCACTGCATGTTTCCGCCGTGACACACCAGTGACATTCCTGATATTCTGGTGGGTGCTGCTGGCAGAGTGGTTTGAGCACCCGGTCGTGTATGAGTATTTAAAGATTTTGATTTAATTATGAGTTTTCCCTTTAGCCACCACCGTTTGAGCTATCGTTTACCTGCCGTTCTACGTCGCATGACAGAACGCTGACGGAGGCACGCGGAAAGATCAAAGACAGGAGACGACCCGCACTAAACTCTCGGCGGTGCGTTGTGTGTACCGCTTGTTCCACCGTCATTAACATGACACCTGAACCCAGGATTTCAACGCAGGTACGGGTTTAAAAGTGAAACCCTTTTGATTGCACTAGCTTGCAAAGCCGTCGGTGCATCAGGAGCCTCGAAACTGAGCCGGTTTCGGTCGGTACATGCTGTAAGCTGTGGGATTGAGAACGGCCGATCATTTCCATCCTGCCGCGGGGGTTCCAGCGAGCTAATGGAGAGCAGACTTCCATTGCCGACTGTCTCGTTCGTTATGGTTTGTGCTCCTTCAGAGGTGGGAATGAAGGCTCCCTTTCGGAGCAGCAAATCTGCTTCCCCGCTTAGAAGCACCGTCGACGGTCCGGATTCCTTGGCGCATTCGAACACAAAACCATCAAACCACTTAATAAACCCACTAATTTACAAACCACTTCACCGGAGCTCAGGTGTGTAGAGGCAAGAGAAGGTAATAATAGAAAGAGAGAAAAAAATCCGCGAACCATCGCCATAAATCGCACGATCGAACCTGATCGTGCCTGTTTCCTTTTCCTCAAGGTAGTCTAATGGGGATCCTGCTTGGCTTACTGGGCTTGGCGGTCCAGCGTGCCCCCGGGGAGACTGTGAAGGTGTCCGAAACTGGAATTGTTCGCGAAATAAAACACCAATAAATAGCACAATCACACCACAAACCGGAAAGCGTCCACCGCGTCAGTGGAACCTCAGAGCTATTCAGGAGCGGAAGGTGCTCGGAGTGTAGCTACATACCGAAATAGAAATAGAGGCAAGGAAACAACAGCAAGCAAGAGCATACAAAAAAAAAACCTGCTATCCGAATGTTTTGCAGCCCCGGCTACACACAAAACTTTCGCATACGCCACATCGGAGACCTCAGGTTGAGGTAGATGTGGTAGTAGGGTGATCCCGAACGATCGATTAAAACCGGAGTACTGTTAAGTAGCATAAATTCCAATCAGTCCGCCCCCGCGCGGGGGTATTGTGCGGGTGGTGCCGTGTGTGCTTTGGTTTGGGTTACCACCGTCGTTCTGGATTCGGAATCTGGTTTGTTGCCTGCCACCAGGCTCGGCGAAACCCTTTACCTGTGTGCTTTGGGAAATAGGCATACGATCGGGACAGTGCTCAATTTCCGCGCGGGGAGAATCACTGGCGAAGGGCCCGATGCAAATTTCCAGAAGCATTCAAATTTGTGGAACGTATCGAATTAGAACTGCATGTACATATTTAAAACCGGGCGGAGGGGTTGGGGTGAACGAAAACAAGGTGAAAAACAGTTTACAGTTGTTTGGGTCGTGCAGTTTTTTCCGTAAGGTAAGTACTGCCCAGTGTGGCAGGGAAAAGTGCCGCCCGGTAATGCAAAATTTTGTAATTTAATACACCTTATTAGGCAAACGTTTGGAGAGCCCGTAAAACCAAAGTGCCGTAAACCGTTTTCTCCAAAGTGAAGTAAACACGGAGCCTCTGTTTACCTCCAATCAGCATCGTTCAATGGCCGGTTCGTCTCTTCGCTCACAGTGCTGCCCAAACCTACGCAGGCGAAAGCGAAAGTCGAGCCGGCGCAATAATTGGAAGACCAAGAAGACGCTTTGGGCTGATGCCTTTTTGCTGCTTTCCATCCATGGGGTGTGAAGTTGAGATTGTTGTTCTGTGTTGATGCTGCCTTTTTTGTGGCGCTAACCGAAACACACCTAGGCCATTTGGAATTGGTGGGATCGCGAAATACACAAAAAATAGCGCATCAATCAGCGCATGGGCACAATGGACCAACAATTACCCCCCCTTCCCCTTTTCACTTTGCCCCTAACATCCTCCACTCCATCTCAAACGGAGCGCTTTGATCGGATGGATAAAGGGCTCTTCCGGACCATTGGAGTCATCCTCGCCAACCCAACAACAATTGGGCAGATCGGACGCGCGCGCTTGTGTGCGTGTGTGAGAGGGGGTGTTAGAAAACAATGAATGAGATTTCTTACGCACGGAGCCACTACTTCCCCTCCCACGATGGTTTCTTCCGGGCGGCCGCTTATTGT
The DNA here is from genome assembly GCF_017562075.2 of Anopheles merus. Taxonomy (NCBI): domain Eukaryota; kingdom Metazoa; phylum Arthropoda; class Insecta; order Diptera; family Culicidae; genus Anopheles; species Anopheles merus. Next base: position 10,414 of record NW_024428738.1, on the reverse strand, counting down.
TTGTTGGCGCGTTTGTTTTCCGACACTGCACGCCATTTCACTTTTCACCGATCGCCGATTGGCGGTATGTGTATGGATGACGGCGGCTGGCGCTGATGATGCTGATGATGATGGACGAACAGTTTGATGATGGCCGCGAAAGATCCATTTTATCGGGCGTTGATCGTTTTGCCCGGCAACGGCACTGGGGCGAACTGGAAATGATTTTTATTTATTCGATAATGATATTTATCAACACGCTCCGATCGGCTTGGTGCTTGGTGAAACTGTGACTGTGGTGGAGCTGTTGGGGGAGGATGTGAAGAGGAGAAAGGAGAGAAAGCCAAGCCAGTTTCGGTGCGCGATCTTCTGCCCCGCTCAACCCCCTCCCTCCGATTTCGGTTCAAATGCTTTTGTTGACCCTTTTGTCGAGTGCACGCACCGCCGAGGTAGCGGGCGATCGTGTCCGTTTGCAGTGGCGCGGCCAAACTAAAGCCGAAATGAAGAAGAAGAAAAAAAAACAGTGTGAAACCGTGTGGCTGCCGCCGCCACACACCACCAATGTGCGGGTGTGATTGGATTCCTTCCAAGCGCCCCGCAAGATAGCGCAGTGCACTGGGTCAGCGCGTCCCGGGGCGGAAAGTTCGAAGATTAAATCAACACACCGGGGCGCGTTAGGACGCGGGTGAAAGCATCGCGTGATGGTTGCAACACGTTGTGCGACTGCAGCCGTCGGATCCAGCGACCAGCGCTGGTGGGATCGGGATGGTGCGATCATCCAACACCACTCAGCACGCCAATTGCACACCATATCAATCATTGGAGCGAGCGTGCGGGCCAAGTGATTGATACCGGAATTTAGCGTCCAGCGTGTGCTGTGTGATCCGATAAACGCACGCCTTTACTACTGTCACTCGGACGGTCGTGGGCCCTCGGGTGATTATAGCCTATCGGTAGCGAGAGGGGGGGGGGGGGGAGGGCTGTTTTTGATGATAAGGCGGGCACCCGGCAAAATTGAGCTTCGTGCGTGACTATCCGAGACGGGGCAATGTCGGCAAACTTCACCATAGCAGCCAACAAACGGATTTGTTTGTTGCACTAACTTCGATGCTTTCCTGCCTTCCAGAAACGCAATGTTGCTTGGAAAGTGGTTCCAAGCTGTCATCCTGGTCGGCGCACGCGAACGGATATAGAAGGGATGGGTTTGAAGGGTTTTTTTCTGTCGGAAAGGGGCAAACATCTCTATTATTAGTCGCACGGGGCAAAGTAGGACTTGACAATTTACCGAAAATGTGTCAGTAAGAGGTGTCAGTCAGCGACAAATGAGGCCTGTTACGAAGTGTTTACGAACGGGTGGTTAGGAAAGCAGTGTCACGACCGTGCCATAGAAGAGCCCTTTGATAAGGTCGAGAAAGCAACCAGCAGAAAGTGTTTGGAGCAGTATGAAAAGTTGTGACTGGCAATAAGAATTGCCCTACATCCTTGAGCTACAGCAGCAATTGTTGCATGAGCTGAGGGGTTCGTCGCTTCTACTCCAACACAGTGTTTCGACTATCAATTCCACACCGAAAACGAACCCATGTTTGCATGTAAAGCTAAGCGAGTAAAGCATTTCGATTAATTTTATTCATATCTACATAAACTCCACACAAACTGCGCCCCGGCTCAGACGCGCGAGTTGATGTGAATGGCCAGCACACCGTCGTACGCGTTGGCGGGCAGCACAATCTGCGCCCGTCCGTCCCCACCGACCGTGATGGTGTTGCCCGTGCACGCACCGTTGACCAGGTCGCCCGAAATCACATCGCAGTACGTGCCGGCCGGCAGGCACGTCTGCAGGCTCTGGTTCAGATCGAACGACTCGAGATTGAACGCGATGAAGCCGCGGGCCCCGCGACAGAACGCCATCTGGTAGTTGCCGTTGTCCCACCAGTCGTTGATCTGCGTGCCGGCGACGGCATTCCGGAACCCGACCATGTTGTAGATCTGGCGCCACCGGTGCTCGCACACCCAGCCCGGCCCGCACGAGTTGTCCGGATTGAAGGTCGGCGACAGCAGGTTGCCGTTCGCGTCCTGCGGCGGCCCCTGCTCCGAGTCGCTGAACGAGAACGAGCTCATGATGCGCACGATGCCGAACGGATGGGCCAGCATGAACGCGGTCGCCATCTTGTAGTTGCGCGGCACCTTGTACGTCAGCACGTCCGAGCCACCGCCACCGTGGCCGCGCTGGTTGTCGTGGTTGTCAATGAACACCAGTGCGAGATGGGACGGCAGGAAGCCCCAGCCGGTGCCCCAGTTCGTCAGGTGCCGGAACGGGTTGCGTCCCCGGAACACGCGCCCAATCTCGGCCGAATGGCGGAACTCGGTGATCGTGCCCAGTGCGTGTACTCGTCGCGCGTCACCGCCTCGCCGCCCAGATCGATCACCTCCTGCGTCAGGAAGGGCCGTGCGTTGGGCGGGAAACCGTGCGACGTTGGCAGGTTGGCCATGCGGCTGTAGATGGCCTGCAGATCGCCGGGCCACATGTGCTTGACCGCGTCGACCCGGAACCCGGCCACACCCAGCCCGATCAGGTGGTTCATCAGCTCGACGATCTTGTCGCGCACCCACGGCACGCCCTGGTTCAGGTCGGGCAGGCTCACCAGCTGGCAGTTGCGCACCATGATCGGATCGTTGTAGTTCGTGATGATGCAGGGCGGATTGAAGTCCGTCACGCTGAACGGCACGCCCGGGAAGGAGAAGTTCGGCCGGTTGGCCGTGCTGCCCGCCGTACCACCGCCGCCCACCAGATCCGCCATATGGTTGATGACCAGATCGACGTAGATGCGCACGCCGACATCGTTGCAGCGGCGCACCATGCTCGCGAACTGTGCCTCCGAGCCGGACCGCGTCTCCAGCCGGTAGGACATCGGCTGGTACCGCTCCCACCAGGGCGCCGGAAGTTACCGCCGATGACGGCGTTCTCGGTCGGCGGCGACACCTGCACGCCGGCGTAACCGCGCGGCGCCAGGAAGTTCTCGCACTCCGCCGCAATGTCGTCCCATTTCCACTCGAACAGATGCACGATGCCGCTGCGGTCGGCCCACTGGTGGTGTTGAACTGGGCCGCCGCTAGGGTGGCACACGCCGCTAGCAGCACTACGGCAGCACGCATGACGCTACAAGACACACAACACAGCAGCAGCAGTTGTAAAGTTGTTTTCGATTGTTTACGCTGGCCGGCCAGCGCCGGTGCTATAAATACTTGTTCACTCTCCCATCCAATGGTCCCCCGGGAAAACGTGCCCCAGTACGTTATCGCCGGTGATAAGATAAGATAGCGAGGGGTGGATTAAATTTCGATTAACTGATTTTGTTTGTGGCATTGTGTCCGTTCGGATTCTTCTAGCAAAACCCGATTTCTCACACCATTTGCCTGGATGGGGCAAAAAATCCCACAATTTTTGAAGCGATGCGATAAGCGATGGAGCGATTAGCCAAATCAAAACCGGTGGCAGTTGGTAGTGATATAGCCGCCATGTGGGTTTACCGAGATGATAAAACAAATCCCATCCCCCATCAATGAAAGATAAGTGCACGGAACAATACGGGATCGAGACGATTAGTGTCAATTTTACTATTGATGGCGTGAGGCAGACGCACTTTGACCGTTCTGGAAGTTAAGGCAGCGTTCAGGTATAATGTGAGAGTATTCTAGTTGATGCTTAATATATTGGAAAATTCGTAAATTAATCCCCATGGGAAGTATGTTCCCACAAGCGTAAAAGATAGCCCAGCTTAAGAGCTCTATTCGGCTCGTTTGCACAACATTTTGTAATCTGTCTTGGATGTATTTACAATAGCAGCACTTGTAGAGAAATTTGAATGATTTGAACTAGACTTAGGCCTGACGGTGCATTTTCATGAACGTACTACTTTTTTCATTGATTTAGAACTGATCGTGTATTGCGAATCTTTAGTTCATTTCAGTAGATACACCATGAAAATTATTTGGTAGACCAGGACGTTCTTCATTTCGACGGGTAGGACGGTTGTTGTATGACATTATTACATTATTATTTATAAAAAACTCATGAACCTTGATTAGATGAACGTAATTCGTTCGTTGTTCGTTGTTTAAAATGAACTGAATTAATCGTACGGTTCTGGTTCTTCGGGCACACCTCTAATTTGAACCTCTGTAAAGGGATGACCGAACGTAAGAATGCTGCATACCGAGCAATGCAGCAACGGCATAGAACGCGGGCATGCGCAGAGGAATATTCACGGCTTAGACGCGAAGAGAAACGAGTTCACCGCTCCAAGAAGCATGCTTTGGAAGAGCAAAACATGCGGGAACTCGAGCAAACCAGAGAGGCGTACGGACCGACACGAAAGTTTTACCAAGCGATAGCAGGTCACCGAACGTTGTACCTAAGGTAACCTGCTGTCGCAACAAGGATGGAGATCTGGTCAGTAACCAGCCAGAGGTCCTCTCGGGTGGGCTCAGTACTTTGATGAATTACTCAACGACCATTTAGCGAACAGCTAGAAGCGCCACTAGCAATAGTGTCATGCTACTGCCACTAGCATAGAAGAAACACGAAAGGCTATCCGTCGCTGAAAAATAACAAGGCACCCGGAACCGACGGAATTGCAGCCGAACTGGTCAATATGGAGGTACACGACTAGAAAACGAGATTCATCAAATTGTTACTGAGGTGTGGGATAGCGAATCGATGCCAGGGTAAAACTGTATGACGCTATGAGCTCTTTTGGAATCCCAGCCAAACTGATAAGGCTAGTTAGAATGACTATGACCAACGTCACATGCAGGTGAGGGTGGATGGAAAACTCTCAGGACCTTTTACTACCACCAAAGGTATGCGCCAGGGGACGGGCTTGCTTGTCTCTTATTCAACCTGCGCTAGAGGGGCCATCCGTGACTCGAGGTGGAGACCACGGGAACCATCTTCTATAAGTCAACCCAGATCCTGGCTACGCTGATGATATAGACATCATTGGTCTGCGGCTCTCCTATGTAGCAGAAGCCTACAAGGGATCGAGCAGGCGGCAGAGAACCTCGGATTGCAGATAAACGAGGCAAAGACCAAACTGATGGTGACAACATCAGCGGGCCCGCCAACAAATAATCAGAATCTACGTAGGCGTGACGTGCAGATAGGGAACGCACTTTTGAAGTCGTCCCACATTCACCTATCTGGGATTAAAGGTCAGCAACGACAATAGCATGGAAGCTTGATTGCGCGCAAGGATGCTGGCTGCCAACCGTCATTCTACAGCCTGAAAAAGCAGTTTACCTCAAAGAACCTGTCGCGACGGACGAAGCTGGGACTATATAGTACCTATATAGTACCAGTACTCACATACGCCTCTGAGACATGGACACTGTCCAAATCTGACGAAACCCTCTAGCCGCGTTCGAGAGGAAGATGCTCAGAAGGATACTTGGCCCCGTATGTGTGGAAGGACAATGGAGGAGCCGCTATAATGACGAGCTATAACGAGATGTACGGCGACCTCACTGTCGTACAGCGTATAAAGCTCGCCAGGCTCCGGTCGGCTGGCCATGTTATACGCATGGAAACGGACGACCCAGCCCGTAAAGTCTTTTTAGGCCGTCCACAAGGACAGAGGAGGCGTGGTAGGCCCAATTGAGGTGGCAAGATGGCGTGGAGGCGTCCGCCATAAAGGCCGGGATAACGGACTGGCAGACGAAGGCGCGAGACCGTGAGCGGTTTCGGACACTCCTGAGGCAGGCCAAGACCGCAAAGCGGTTGTAGCGCCGGATAAGTAAGTAAGTAAGTAAAGGGATGTCCATTGCAGATTGTAGAGTACACTGAGTAGTAAAATTACTGGTGGAGAAATTTAACATAACACAATTTCAATGTAGTTTTCAATGTACATCCGTATGCCCTACATTTTACCACAATCAATAATCATTTTTGTATGTAAGAGAAAAATCTGCACCTATAATAGATTCCATAATTGATTCACTCAATATTTTAGCCGATTCGTGGCAGCTCTAATGTTTCACAATAAAAGTATAACAAAAGAGTATGTTATTTTATCATTTTATGCAACAAAAATGGCTCTTCATTCCTTCAAATTGACCCTTTTGATCCAAAACTTACAAAACTCCAAGGGGTGCCAAGCATGAATTTGATAAAAGATTTCACAACCGTGTTAAATAATTGCTCCCAACACAATGAGCCTTGATTGTACATACTACAATGTGAATTCTTTGCACATTTTCAGAAGAAAACCGTCAAAAAAGGCATTTAAATGCAGTCTTTTCAGGCATTTAAATGTTTTATTCTTATCACGCCTTGAATGCATCTGTCCACACCACGCCAAAAGTGCATCAAGCTACAACGGTACCGAGGTGTGGGGCAAAAGTAAATGAAAACATCAGTACCATCAGTTCCTCTCATTTTTGCGAACCTCACCGATAAGCAAATGTTTGAACTTTTTCCCCACACACACAAAGATAAATGCTTCATCATGAACGTTGTTCGATAACCAAACCATCTGTGCACAACGGTGTGGCAACAATGATGAGCCCGCGAGCCCGAAATTAAATGCTGCTTTGTGCGGTGGAGCATACATTCCCATCGAACGGATGCGCCCAGTTCGGAAGCGGTTGATGCTTATCGACCAATCGGTAATAACACATCGCTACCCGCACTACCATCTCACAGGGTAGAGTGTGAGCATTTTTGGTGTTTTTTGATGATTGACACTTTAACTCCCCAAAAGCGGGCGAAAGAGGGGAAAAAAAGCCCAACCCCACATTGCGGTGGTCTGCCATGTGGGGCTGTATTATAGGTGTCAGGAGTCGAAACTTTCCCCACCAATTATGGCATTGTTGTTGTGCGGTGCATTTTCCGAATCGCTTTCAAACTCCACCCCTACCGATCCCATCGCGAACCGTTTTTACGGAGAATCGATGTGTCTTTTTTTCTTTCGAAGTCGTTGTAATGCTTCTTCTATTCGGTAAAGTCACACCACCCCGGTTCGGTTCGGTTTGACCGCGGTGGTGTGCCCCGGGTCGCTGGGAACAAACGCTTGATGAACATTAAGGTACGATCTTGGCACGGACGACGTTTGAAGGTGGCTTTCGGGGCCACCGCCAGCCACGGGGCCGTTCCCGTCCAACGGCCGTTAATGGTTTGCGGGATGAGCGTGTCAGCGTGTGTGTGAGCGCACCAGGTCTGCATCTCGGGCGGGCTCGTCCAAGATTGCAGCGCATCCAAGTAAAGGTCAGTTTTAACCCAATTCACACGATTAATAGCGCGCGGTTGATTAAATCTCCCCAACCCCCTCCCACTTTGGCGTAGGTGAGGTGTGAGTGTGCGCGTTTGTTTCACTCCTCTTGGTTTCCCGAATATATAAAAAAACGCACCACCAAACCCACCAATTGGCCGCTCAAAACGTTTCCGCATCCCGCGCTGCCCGCTGAGGGTCTGTGTGACTGACGTCAAGCGAGCCACACACACACACACAGTAGCGTACTTACTACACTGGCGCATCGCCGCACGGCATCGCGCATTGCCACCGTCCCACCGTCCAGCCCGATCCGGCACCGCGTGAAAGAAGCGAAGCGACCTCACGAATGCTAAAAGTGCCTCACGAGACAATGCGATTCCACACCAAAGGTTTGATTCATTTACGCGGCAGCAGCGCTTCTGGCGCTCTCCATTCAGGGGCATGTTTTTTTTCTATTTTCCTTTGCTCCCGATCGATACCGATCTATTTTCCTGCAGTGAAAAGAATCTAACGAACATCTTCCTTTCTCAGCGTTAAAGGTACGGCTAACACAGCTACCTCGACCAGCACACGAAAAGCTCGATCGCGCTCGTTGAGTTGAGGGCAAAAGGAATTGAGCAACACACACACACACACACTCAGACAAACAGCCGCATAACCTTTAATGGCCATCCTTTCTATTTGGGAGTCCAGTGGAAGCCCCAGACCCGGGGACCAAGGTCCATGCAAGCAGGTACACAGCCGACGAGCCCGGAGGAGGCTTCAGCTACGGAAGCGCCGTGATGTGCATTTGACATTTAAATTATACACAGAACTCAAAACCTTCGCGCACTGGTTCTGGGCTGAGGGTTTGCATGAGGAGGAGATAGAGCAGGGGGTCTGGGGGAGGGTCTGGCCAAAAAGTTCCAAATCCCCAAACTCCTGCTGCCGTGTCCAATTGTAGTGGCGATACAATTTCCAAAGACTCATCCACCGGTCCTTGCGGTTTTGCCCTTTTCCTCGGCGTTTTTGCTCGAGACGCTCTGGCTGGGGTCTGCTCCGTGCGACTGCTGAACCGGTGCTAGGTTAAAGATCTTAGACACAAAGTAAAGCCAATGCGCCTGAAAGGGAGCCACGGGGTGGAATGGTGGCGAGGAGCTTACGGTTCGTTGGTTGGCATTAATTGTAAAACGGTATCATTTGCAAACGAGCATCCCGCGCACCGAGGATTTTGCTTTCGCTTTTGAAGGGCCACCGGTGGTGCAGGGGACGGCAGTACGAAACCCGTTACACGCAAGAACTGGGTCACGCGGACGAAAGTGTTAGTTTTTGTGGGGCAGAGTAGATTTGTTAAAGGGAGACTTTCACAGCTGATTAGAAATTGAATTTAACTTGGTTTTTTTTTTATTGCATTAGATTTTATTTCAAAATTTGTACACTTTTCAAAAAGGATGCTTAGTGGAGTGCGTCTCGCGTACGCATCACGAAGGTGTCGATGTTACAGTCGGGACTAGAAAAAGAGGAAGAAAACGGAAGGTTTATTCGTCGACTACAGCGTTCACCTCCCACCGCCATACTTACGTTTCGCGTGGATGGCCAGCACACCGTCGTCCGCGTTGGCGGAGATGAAGATGTTAGCGCGACCGTCACCACCAACGGTGACGCTAGCGCCGTGCAGCTGCTGCCCGACTTGCTGCCCGAAATCACATCGCAGTACGTGCCGGCCGGCAGGCACGTCTGCAGGCTCTGGTTCAGATCGTAGCCCTCCAGGTTGAAGGCGACGAAGCCGCGGCCGCCGCGGCAGAACGCAATCTGGTTGCCACCGTTGTCCCACCATCGTTCAGCGAGGTGCCGGGACGGCATTGCGGAACCCGACCATGTTGTAGATCTGGCGCCACCGGTGCTCGCAAGCCCAGCCACCGCCGCACGAGCCGTCCGCGTTGAAGGTCGGCGAGCTCAGGTTGCCGTCGCCGTCGACGGCGGTCCCTGGTCACCATCGTTGAAGAAACGAGCTCATGATGCGCGGAATACCGAACGGATGGGCCAGCATGAACGCGTTCGCCATCTGTAGTTCTTCGGACCTTGTGCGTGAGCACGTCGGAACCGCCCGCACCGTGGCCGCGCTGGTTGTCGTGGTTGTCAACGAACACGAGGGCCAGATGCGAGGGCAGGAAGCCCCACTCGGGCCCCAGTTCGCGAGCCAGCGCAGCTGATTGCGCCCGTAGAAAGCCTTGCCAATCTCGGCCGAAAAAGCGGAACTCCGTCACCGTGCCGAGGTGCGTGTACTCGTTCTTGCTGATCGCCTCGCCGCCCAGATCGATCACCTCCTGCGTGATGAGGGCCGTGCGTTCGGCGGGAAGCCGTGCGACGTCGGCAGGTTGGCCATGCGGCTGTAGATGGCCTGCAGATCGCCGGGCCACATGTGCTTGACCGCGTCGACACGGAAGCCAGCGACACCGTAGTTGATCATCTTGTTCATCGCTCGACGATCTTGTCGCGCACCCAGCTGTTACCCCTGGTTCAGGTCGGGCAGTCCGACCAGCTGGCAGTTGCGCACCATGATCGGATCGTTGTAGTTGGTGATCGTGCACACCGGTTGAAGTCGTTCGGACCGTACGGCACGGCCGGGAACTGCATGGCGCCGGCGTTGGCCGACGAACCGCCCGTACCGCCGTTCGTGCTGATCGCCGCCATGTGGTTGATGACCAGATCGACGTAGATGCGCACGCCGACCGCGTTACAGCGGCGCACCATGTTCGCGAACTCGGTCTCGCTGCCCGAGCGGGTGTTCAGGTTGTACGAGATCGGCTGGTAGCGCTCCCACCACGGGCGGCGCGGGCTCCACACGACCGCATTCTCGGTCGGCGGGGACACCTGCACGCCGGCGTACCCGTTCGGCGCGAGGAAGTTCTCGCACTCCGCCGCAATGTCGTTCCACTTCCACTCGAACAGATGCACGATGCCGCTGCGATCGCCCCACTTGCGTATCGAACTGGCCGCTCACTGCCACGGCCATGGCCGCCAACAGCATGCACACGAACGCGCGCATTTTCGCTTCGGTTGTCACTGGTTGTCGCAAAGTTTGATGCCCGTTTTGGAGCACTTGTTCCAAACTGTACCGGTTCGTGGCGTCCCCGGGCAGCTTTTATACGGCCGCAGGCAACGCGTCCCACTCACTGATAGCGATA
>NW_024428737.1:0-17774 GCF_017562075.2 Anopheles merus | reverse complement strand
TCAACCACCACAACAAAATTACTGATCAATTCTCCAATCCCTGCCACCGGTTTTCTTCCCTCCTCCTCCAGGAGGCGCGAGCTGTCAGCGACAGAACTAGCTCCGGTCATCTCTGGTCTCTCGAGTATGCACGCGGAAGCGGTCAAGCAGCGCGTGAAGGCTCAACCGCACGGTACGCGGCCGCACGCGCAACCGATCGACGAAGAAGCCGGACATACGGACGTATTTCGGGATCAAGATTCTCCAGCACCGGTACGCGGTCGCGCAGTGCCACTCCGGACTCGCTGGACTCGCTGCCGGGTGACGATGCGTGGAACACGCCGCCGGCAACGGCACCACCACCACCATCCACACATACCGAGCTTCGTGTCCGTGTTCGATGGAATGGTTGGTGCGTCCGACACCGATCCGTGGCAAGCAACACCTGCGGCGCACACCGAGCGCCCCGTTGCGCGGTTCGGCGGAGCTGTTCCGTGGATCACACATCCGGTGCGACATCCCCATACACAACGGTACGATACAAATTATTAGGTTGATAGAAATTCTCTTCTAATCATTCGTTTTTCTCTCTTTCTTACAATTGCAGAAGGCATCGAGCTGCTCAACTTCCAAAGACTGGGAACGATTCACATACCGAGGATTCGGTCCGGCTCGGATCCATCCTGTACGATCGTGGTAAGCAGCGAACGAGTAACTTAAAACCGAACACATCTCTAAAACACACCCTTCCTTTCCTTCCAGGCCCCACGCCGGTCAGCACATTTCGGGCACGCGCAGCCACACGAACCTGTACAACGGGTCGGCCGTGGCGGTCCGGCGGGACAACGACGACTCCGGCAACTCATCATCGGAGCAGAGCCCGCCCAGCTCGCCGCCGCGCAACAGTCTGCTCTGCAGCTCGGTCGAGAACTCGCCGCTTCGTTTCGTCGTACGAACCGGTCAGCTTCGAGAGCATGATCAAGCAGACGTCCCCGTCGGCCGCGGACCAGTGGGAGCAGCGGCCGGAGGCGGCCCGCGAACCCTGCCTCGACATCGACCAGATATCGGAGGGCGAGCAAAGCGGCTGCAGCCGCTGCTCTGGCTCGAGCTGCCTCACTGTTCGACAAAAACCACGTCACGCTCGACAAGCGGAAACCGTTCAAGCGAAAGCGCAAGGAGGAGGGCAACGTGTTCGCGTGTCGCTCAATGCGCTGGTGCGCCGGGACCAGCAGGTGACGGGCGAGGATACGACGCTCGTGCCGCTCGTGCTGCAGGCCATACTGGCCGAGCTGGCGGTACGCGGTGCCCGGAGGAAGGCATTTTGCGAGTACCTGGCCACAAGCAGAAGGTAAGTGAGACGACCTGCCCGTGGCGTGACTTCCAAGGAATTTGTAAATATTCCTTCTATTCGGTTTTTTGGTCATCTCCAGACCGAAGCCCTGTACAACGAGATCGAGCACAACTTTTACTGCAAGCCGGAAAAGATTGACCCACTATCAAGAAGGCGGGAGTGCACGATCTCAGTGCGCTGCTCAAGCGCTGGCTACGGGAGCTTCCCCAGCCACTGCTGGCCAACGATCTGGTGCATCTTTTCTATCAAACGAACGGTAAGATCTAACGAATCTTGTTTTGTGAGAACCACTTTGTACTAAAAGATTTCCTATTCTTCAGTTCTACCTCCGCATGATCAGTACAAGGCGCTGGCGGTCCTCTGTCAGCTGCTGCCGCACGAAAATCGCAACACACTGCGCGAGCTGCTTAGCTTCTTCTTCCGGCGGGTGGTGGAGCTGCAGGACCTCAACAAGATGACGCAACAGAACGTGGCCATATCATTGCGCCTTCGTTCTTTCCACCGAGGTAAGCATAGCGCTTGAGCTGATCATTGAGAAGATCTTGCAAAAAAAAAACCAAATCCGCAATGACTGTACTGCTATCCTTCCTGTAAACGGCTTCCTGGTATGCGCAGATCATGTTAAAGTTTTTGGTCCTGTATTCTCTACAATGGATTGTCTTGTCCTTTAATCCTGGTTCTGTAAATTCTCTACATGGTGTGCTTCTAACGGCTCAGTCCTGTGTCCTGAAAAATGTTCTATTTATCATTCTTGTATCTCTCACGTATACAGTCCCTATTATGCCCACATTCCCTGTGTGTGTCTAAGGATCTTGGTGTCTTATTTGATTCGAGTCTCTCATTTATATAGAGTATACGGACTATGTCATCATTTCATTTCCTTTCATTTCCTTTCTGTCTTAAGTCTCTTTATTGTTGCTGGGTCCCTTCCTTATTGAAATATGTCTGTATCATCTGGTCTCCTGTCCAAGTATCTCTGATCCAAAGGATTGAGAGGATTCGTAAACGATTTACAAGTCTTGTATGTTCTTCGTATGACGATAGAAGCACTCTATTAGGCTTAGCTAAGCTGGAACACCGCCCCTCGGTAGCTCAGGCTTCTTTTGTGACTGGCATCGATGCTCTTTCCCTTCTCCTTGTCGCACCTTACGTTATCGTTTTCATCTCCACATACCTATATGCTGTGCACGTTTTGCTCTCCCATTTTTTAGAGAACTTTCGTCTTTTAACAGTGCCTTAACACTTTGACCGCCGGCCTGACGTCACAGTTTTTGAGTGAGCACGTAGCGCATGGCAAGAGAGCGATGAGAGCGACAGTATCTCGTGCCATTGTTATAACTCTTTTGTTTCATGGCGATAAGCGGTCTAGCACATGTCGTTCTCGTTCTCTCTTTTCTACCTCGTCCGTTCTCGAGAGAATCACTGAGCGTCAGATGCAAAGCTGAACGGTGAGCAAAACCGTCATGCGAATTTATATGACACGGCGCTTAAAGTGAAGTTTAAGATTTAACGATTTCAACACATACATTCCCGTCTTCCGATCTCGTCTTCACTCCTTTTACATATCATATTATCCTTCCTCCTCTGTTTCGTCCTTTATTTATCCCCGAATTGTTGTACGCTTTAGTTAGTAAGGCACTATTGCCTTAAGCCAACGTGGCCGAGCAATTGACATTAATACAATAAATTGTAACTCATTCGCTTTCTCGCTTACAGATTCGTACATCCACCGGATAAGAACGATATCGGTGCGCAGGTACGCATGGCCGCCCAGTGCTGCCACCTGACGAACGTGCTGATCACCATGTCCGACAGCTTGTGGTTGGTGCCGCAGCGTCTGATCGAGCAGGGCAAGATGATCAACAAAAATGGACAGGTAAGCAAGCAGCCCAGTACAAATTAAAGCATCTTTACTTAACATTCTCCTTTCCGTTTCTTCCCCCACCCGCAGCCAAAGCGTCAGCTAACGCGCAAAGCCAAAAACGGAAGCGGAAGCATCATCGCAATCAACCGAAGTGCGAACAGCGGCGGTGACTTTGTGTTCGACACCAACCACATCCACCGGTTAGTGATCTGATCGTGTGCGAAGCCGGCCAGCGGACGGTGCTGAACCTGCGGGATGCTTTACCAACCATCAAGCTTTACATCGTTGTCGTCAAACCCAAGAAAGCGAACGCTAAACCACTTACATGCATACTTAATATATATACAGACATGCGTACTTGCTAAGAGTTAGTTAGTTAAGAAAGATATTTAGCAACAAACCCGACCGGTATTATGTTGTCTCCCCGCGGCCGTGTGTCCCTTAGTGCTCGCTCCATTACCCCCCGCATTACCTCATTAGGCGATTAGGAACAGCGGCTGGGACGCACGCGGGAGAGATTTCTACGACTGAGGGTGCTTGGTATATTACAGGTCAGTTAGGTCCGGTGCTTTGCAGGGTGATCCGTTTGCACAATGATCAACTGCGGCAGCCGGAAATAGATTAATGAAGGAAAGCTTGGCACGTTCGTTGCTTGCTTACCGTTGTGTGTATTGAGTTTTGTTTGTTGTGCTAGTTTATTTTCCTGCATTCTTCAGGCTGGTCATACATATATACGTTTACGATAGCGTTTGTACATAGGTTTGCGATAGTATTTTTGCGTGAGTATTTTAAACCGTGTTTAGGGTCAGCGCATTTAAAGCTTTTCTACTTCCCAGCGTGCGCTCCATAGGGGCCGGAAAGATAAAAATAGGCACCTTGAAAACACCAGCGAAAGCGAGCGTTCGTATTATGATTCATTAACTATGGAGGGTGGAGTGTCTCAACGTTTTCCCTAATACAAGTGGGAAAAATGTTTGGATTGTTTTTTTAGCTCTATTTCATGGTGCTCTAATTTTGGAAACGATTCGAGTTTGCTCCTTCAAAACACATGGTGAAGGAGATTGAGAAGATCTTCGTCTGACGGGTAACGTCGTAAATGTCACTCGACTGTTCGTTTCAATCGGTTCCAGTGGCCGCGTGCGGAAAGGGCAGGTTAAATTTAGACTGACGACCGTTCACTCCATTAACCTTAACAGGTTCCAGCTGAGAGCAATATGATTTAAAAATAAAACACAACGGACACAACATAGATCGCACGATCACATACATAGCCCGTAGCCCGCACAGTGGATTATTAATAGAATAGAATATGATCCACACGCTTGCTGTAAGTTGATGAGAAATGAGGAGAAATGAGAAATCGCTACGCTTCGCACAGTTTAGGTGTTATAGTGCGCAGATTTAGTCAACGGCAATATTTATTATCCCTTCGCATGGGGGGGATGCTTTTGGTGCAGTAGGAATGCATAGCATAGGCGTGTTAGTGAGGATTGAACAGAGCAGGTGGTTTAGTATAGTTAAGGCCCATAGTGCTATAAATGTGTAACAGACGCTGGAAAACATTACTTCGAAAATTAAATTGTGTGTAAAGAGTTGCGTTTGCGCGTGTGTATGTGTGTGTATAGGATTGATACGTAAATGGTGTGTGAGTGTGATGAAAATAATATTGCCTCTAATAAAAGATGTGTAAATTTCATTAATTTGTGTCCTTCTTTACACATTCGAAAGCATTTAGATTGGTTTAGCATGATTTTCAAAATCTATTGTGCTTCACGTAGACCAATTTAGAATAATGATGAAAACTAATAATAAGTATAATTATTTATAAACGTATATTTAATAAAAATTATCAATATTTTGATTCCACAAAAACGGAATTCCTATTATATTTACACTTAAATATAACGATTTATTCTTAAATCGTGATACTTATCTAGGTATTACTTTTCATATATAAAAGAATAATAATAAATGACATAATATAGGTAATATTAAAACAAAGAAAGAAATTGAAGTTGATTACTATTTTTAAATCAAATATTTCTTCTGCATAGGAAACGCTTCATGCAGAGCTTACATGCCACTTGAAACGCTTAAAAGCTCTAAAAGCTCATGAAAGCTATGAAAGCTTCAAGCAAAGCTTTCGAGCGGGATTTGAAAATTTGGCGCGAAAATCCATCGATGGCATGGCATACGCGTTACAGCGTTGGTTTTACTATACGCAAACAATGTACTTGTTTAGTTTAGTTTAGTTTAGTTGTACTCTAGCGGAAAAAAATAAATTGGGTTTTTTTATCTTGTTAAAAAAATCATTACTCCTCATTGCAAAAACCCCACCATAGCTTATTTCATCATCATTTTTAATTTAGGGACCAAAGATTTGTCCTCAGTCATGGTGTGTTGGTTTAGTTTAGTAGGTCTGTTATTAGCACGTTTTCCAGTTACAACCCGTATGACCCGTATGACGGCATTTCATGTTATCCCTCCTCCTGCTTAGGAGCTCAGAACGAAATGGAAATAAAGAGAGATGCCGAAACAGAAATTGAATTATAGCTACTAGTAGCGGGCAAAAAATTAATTATCGATAATTGAAACGACACTGGTTGGCAGCCAGTGGCAACGACATTGTTGGTTTGATTTTGGATTCTTAAAACGAAATCATAAAACGGAAAAAAACACGCAAAAACAATGCAATCATTCGCAGCGACTGCATCGCATGGCGCGGAACACGTGTATGCGCGACGGAGGTGAATTTGTTTTTCGGATGGATGTAAAAAGTTTTAACACCCACCGTGCCACATCGATGAAAGTGGGGAACTGAGCTGGCAAAGGTTGCACATTTGCCAGCAGTCGAGCAAATATTCTTCCGAATATTTGTAATATAACGTTGCACCAGGGTTATGGGGTTTACCTTTAGGTTTGAAGTTTTCGGAAGAATTTCTGAGCTTTCTTGAACATTACTTAAATAATATCTTTCCTAGCTGTGAGTTGTATTTACATCTTTTATGAAAGTCATTGTTATTCAACATTCATGTAGCTTTTATTCATATAAAAACATGGGGAAATATGCATCTCACTATGCTCTCAATAAAACATTTTTCAAAATAATTTTTTTATGTTTTCTTATGCGGAGCATTGTTGAGGCCATTTAGATATAAAAATTCGTTCTTGCGATTTCGTAAGTGTTTGAAGCTAAAACGGCAGTTGTATGATTGCAGTATTGTTAGAAGAAATCTCTTTTCTTTATAACACTATTTTTGGCAATTCTTCAAATGTGCAAAATCCTTCAATTTCGAACCAATCTAAATAAAACTACTTTTGACAAAAGTTTAAATTATATGCGCTGAACAGCTAAATACCACATAATCCACAAGGACATGGATCCTCGTTCAAAAAAGTGCACTCGGCTCTAAACAATCCCACTAGACACAATGCAAACGCACCAAACGCGAGAATGGATGGAATAGCTTCAGCACACTATTTAACCATATCCCGATGAGATTTAGAAGAAGGGAAAAGCTAAAACAAGCGAGCTAACCCATCCAGTGTCGGGCAATTAATTATTGAAGCATTACTGTACAGTCGATCGAAAACTGTTCGGCATCGTTCACATGCGTGTTTGCGCGTAGAATATGTAACATAAATCTCACCCATTTTGACCAAACACAGCTAACGTACGATGCGCCACGAGGTTACTGCACGAGAAAGGGCTACAACCGTCAAGAGAAATCTCCCCCAAACCGTTGACACAAGCGTTGGTACGCTAGCAGAAGAGCAAAGCAAAAAAACGCGGGAGAAATGATTCCATTCCGCACCATTCGTAGCGACACACGCCTTCATATAAACACACACGCGTAAGGGTAGTTTGCATCAGTTTTTCGGAACGCAAAACTACGCAATGCCAGCCGCGCGAAATGAAGCGCACTTGATTTGACGTTTTGCGGGGAACAGAACTTTGGCAGCATCACTGCGCTAAAACGAGTCGCTGGCCAACGCTTTGGTACTCGGTACCCAGCAGCGTAACTTTGCACTTTCCTATACAGGTGGGGTGGTGGTGCGGTGGCGTGGTGTGACGATACAAAGTTACATCGTACGATCGTGGCGCGAAACTGTGCCTCATCCGGCCAAATGCAGTTTGTGTGCAATTTGCCTTTTTTTTTGTTGTTCCTGCAAACTCTCCCTTTGCATCCTTGATTGTGTCGTCATCCGTGCATGACGCTAATGGAGACACACGCCTGCCACCGGCAGTCGTCGGTGAAGCACTTTAATACTGCGGTAAAACGTTCCCCATAAACAAAATCTCCGGCAAGCGCGGTTTTATTGTTGTGTTGCTAACAGCGTTTTAATTTCTTATTTTTCGTTAAAGTCTGCATAGCGTAGATTTTTCACTAGTACACTTATAACTTATTTTATTTTTTGATATTTTATTAGCGTAATTACAGATTCGACTTTATTTTGGTTATGTATTTCTCTCATCACGCAATAATAAATCATAAATAATTCAATTAAACCTTGCAGCAGCCCTGCGCAACCGACTATTGGCGCATTGTTCGTGTACGGTAGTGTGTGTGTGCGTGAATACGATCATAATTGTTGGATTGTCGTACTGTGACAACACGATAAGTTGCAACTTGTATCCGCTTGTCTATTGAATCCGCTATTCTATTGGACTCTATCTATTGAACATAAAAAAGAAAAATTTAAAAAATGCGCAACTAACTGTCCGATCATAATTGTTGGATTTTCGGAACATGGAACGATATTTGTTCGTCAAATGCAACTTTACCATAAAAATAGAAAGACAGAGGAATGTTCTACTGAGCTACTTTGCCTGGGTATTCTTACACTCTGTTTACTAAGCTGCTCTTATCACTTTAAACCATGTTAAACTTTTCACAATTTAAATCATACTTATTACTAGCCAATGACTGTAATTCGTTCTATTCCCTTTCTAGTTCAGCATGCACTTTCTGGCCCAGTCTCCTCACATGCAAATTGTTCAATTTATTGAAATACCACATTCGAGGATATTTGGCGTAAAAGAGGCTTCATTCCATCACGAAATCATTTGTTTAAAAAATACACCAAACTGTTCGGTGCAGTACGCGCCCATTTCCAAGCATACCCACATTATATGCACTGCGGAGAAGGAGGATCGCTCTACCTGGCCGGTTATGCAAGGGCATTATTTCACTCGGTATGCAACATCGGCTGTCAGCACCGCTATGTTTACACAATTATTAATCTACAAACAATTCAATGCATGCTGCAGCCGACGACCAAGCGCAATAGAGTTACCACCGACTGGTCGGGAAAAAGGGGCACACACGGGGTTGACGAAGCGCGGGCAGGATCGAAACTTGTTCAATTAAATTCATACCGAAATGGTATAAATAAATTATTTTCACCCACTCCACTGATCACACATCGATTCTGTCTGTTGCCATGTGGAGGGTGTGGTGCTGTTCGTGCATCTAACACCGGTCTCGTTGGAGGGCTAAAGAGGGCTCGAACTTGAATACGAACACACTCGGGCTGGTAAAGGTTAGACTATTTGAACAATTGCAACAATTGCGAAAACGCTCATCGTTCATGCAGTTAACTGGCCAAACAAAGTGAACGTTACAACGCTGTGGGTTACAACCAATCAAACGTCGATTGTCGGGAGCGAGCTATTTGCCCATCATTTGGGACTGTTATGCAGCATTGCAGGCAGTGTGGTACAGGGACAAGCGTAAAGGCGCTTGGATTAAATTTGAACGATAAGCGAGAGTATAACCTACTATTTTCAACACGCAAGTTGTTGCTTTTACCCACAGAGGTTCAATATTTTTGATCGTTTTAGTTGTAGGTCAATTGAAATGCAACAAGAGCTAGATACATGCGTTATCTCTGTTCACTCGTGTGCACAGCTACAGACGCTTCCTGCCATTATGCACACGCACCGAGCACGCTGTTACCGTCCAGTTCCATTCCATTAAGCCACAGCTCCAATCCTTTTACTTACATCCACACACAAACACAGACAAATAAGCTTTTCCCACTTCATGCAGCTCGATGATCAGTCCTGTGTCCTTGAACAATGGACCAACCTTTTGCTGTACGGAACCCTGCTAGCTGCCGAGGGTCGATTTGGTCAGTACAGTGCGGGGTGTTTCAGTTTCTCGCATCATCACACCACGCGCGGTGCACAAGGATTTATCTCTATTTGCATCCGGTGGGAGAATGGACCCACACCACACGAAAGTGGCTAAAGCAAGTCGCGGTAAGCGACGTCAACACGAGCAGCAACGAGTTTGTTGTTGCGTTTGTTGCGAACAGTTTTGTAAGCCCGTTTTCCCCAAAACGCACGGGGACTTAGAGCACTGTCCCGGGTTCCAACTGTTGACGTGTGCGGGGTGTACGGTAGTGGGGTGAATGTTTGTAGTGAATAAACAGCAAGCACTACAAACACTGCACACACGCGACAGTGTGCGTTAGTGGGGCGAAGCTTGTGCAGTATGCAATAGATGAAAGCACTCGAAGCGATAGAAAACTTACGCAGCTTGGGAGATGCTGTAGCTAATCACAACGTCGGTAACTGGATGTGTAACTGGTTGTGCTGAAAAAGCAATAAAAGCTTGTTATTTAATTATCTACTATTACAATGCAATTGCATTTTTTTTAAGTTTTACACTGATAGCGATAATTGTATTCCAAAATTCCTACAAAAAATGCAATTCAGTGTTCAATGTGTGATAGTTATTTTACTTTGTACTTCTATCCTGATGTGATACTAATTAAATTAAGCAATAAAAGATCAAAACATGCTTAACTATACAAATAAATGAAAATGAATGTCACAATCAAAACACAAAGATTAAATTAAACGTTAAATACAACAAGTTAGTGAAAATGGTAGTACAAATGGATAATAGTTAATCAATTATTTCGATACTAAATAAAATAAATAAAGCGATAAAAAACTAAACAAGTAAGCTAAACCAATGAAAAGGAAAGCACATCGCAATTGATAAGTATAATGATGGTACCAGTATGACAGTACAATCAAGTTTCATCAACGTTGATTGAAGCCTTTGCAAATTACTCGAATCAACACTACCTAAGCCTTGTGCAGTTTATTGTAATTTGCAATTCTTTATAATGAAATAAAATTTTTCCAAATGTTTTTTCAAACTACAAAAAAAATATTTTAAAGCAGATGGTTGATTAATATCAGCAATTGGATGCGAAACTGGCACAAATCTTGGACTGGGGACGACATCTTGATTTACAGGAACATAATGGAGGCAAATTAAATCAAATCAATCGAAAATTAAATGAACGCATTAAACAAAATACAAATAACCAGGCAACAACTTCAGAATTGTGGATTAGTTTCGATCAAAACTATATTTCAGACAGTACTAAAACTTTTTTGGTTTAAAAAAATCTTGTTTACATAACAGTTTTCTCAATTTTAAGCAAACGCACCGCGCATTTCACGCTACACCAAACAACAGTTGGCCAAAACTATAAAATAGCCACTCGCCAATGATTTATGGCCCTGAATTTGATTCCAGCTCAACGAACTGCTAAACGTAAACCGTCCACACTCCGCCCGGTGACTTACTGTGCGGACAGCTTCCGGCTGTCTCAAGGGGGTAAGTAAGGGGGGGGGGGCGGTTACATGGGTTACGCTTCCGCTTCCTTGCTGGCTGTTTGTTGTTGAAACACCGATCGCTTTCGGTGACTCGTCGTCCTGGTTCACCGATGCTTTGTGCTACCCCGTTCTACCCGTTTGTACTGTAAACAGCACTGACAGAAAGAGTTCACTGTAAAACAATTCGCCTGTCGGGAGTTTGCATTTGTTTTTTGTTTCTCTACTTCATTGTGTGTGTGTGTGTGTGTGTGTTTTATGCTAGAGTGAAGGAACTTTCTCCAGCGCACGGCGAGCATTTTTCATACACCATTAAACCAGTACTGCGTTTACATCGGTGGACACGTGGTGTCATCGTTTGGGTGGTTTATTTATTCCCATTCCCTTTTTTACATGAAAACGGCGAGGAAAAACGTAATAGGAAGAGGAACAAAAATCTCACCTTTAGCTACCCGGCACGAGCGGACGTCGATTTATTTATTGTTAAATCCCCGGAATGGACGAAACGAGTGCCAGTGCAGTGTGACGACCTTTTTTTACATTTCCGTTTTGCCCGAGGAGGGGAGAGGAAGAGATATGCACCGCGGGATGCACCGCGCAAAGGATGAAAAAGAAATGAGCCAGTACAGCAAAAGGTTCCGAGTTCCATTTCCACACACCATTGTGCAGCACGGAAGAGTGCATCGGGAGTGCTCTTGCCTGCAGCAAGTCGTGCCGCGCAATCGAAAGCAAGATTCATCCCACTCCCAGAGCAAGAGGCGACTGCGACAACGACTTTGCATATCAAAGGGAGGAAAACAACAGAACAGCTGAAAAGAGAGAGAGAGAGAGAGAGAGAGAGAGAGAGAGAGAGAGAGAGAGAGGGGACAGCGAGAAGAAAAAACAGCCACTAAACTGGATAAAAGACAACCGACCGTCACTTCGAAGTTGGTAGCTCATTTCCATTCTTAATGCAACTACTTAGTGGAAAAGTTAGCTGTCCACCACCCCGCTCCATACCGATCTACGCAGCGCGTAGAATGACCGAGCAATGGAGAAAACGGGAGAAATGGGTCACCAACCCTGCAAGAAGAAACAAAGTCCCTTTTTCCTATCTTTGTGTGCGTTTGTTTCCTATCCCATCTCACCCGCCGGCCTTTTCTATTACTGAAGCAAATGTACGATTCCTTTCCCTCCTTTTGTTCGGTACGATTTTATCGGAGTAAGTTAATTTACCTGAACGAAAACAGCAAGCACGAGATGACTCCGGCGACAGGGCAGTGGGTCGTTTGCTTTAGCTCGCAAGATTGTTCAGCGCTTTCCGCGAAGAATAATGTTATCAGGGTAGATCTGAATCTCGCGCTGTAGCGTTTGCTTAAATGATTAAAATCCATCAAATCAGATGAAGGGAAATTTAACTTTGCACTTTGGCCCAGGTAGTGAAGGTCTGCATTGCACCAGCTTCATTTCAGGCGGCGTTCAAGCGTTTGTCTTCCAGCTGGTAGTAAAGGTCCAGGTCATGGTAGGGACTGTGGGATGCATTTTTCATGCCGAATTGTGTATAACTGGGGCAGTAGATGCAGGTGGGTCGTTAGTTTGAAGTGTGCACATGCAATACAAAAAGATCAAAGCACGAGCCCATTATGGTGCACTATTCGACACTAGGATTTTAATTTAATTCTACGCCATATAAGTTTCTCCGAAATTTGGACAAAGCAGAAGCAACAACGGGCCCAGCGGTAATTACCAGCAGCCGATTGCTGTTCAGCAGCTCTTTCGATGCGGCCGAGCTCTTTTGGATGTTGGAGTTAGCATTCTCGGAAGGTGCCCGGTCCGTAAACCTGTTGCATCAATACGAAAGCGTGCTTATCATTCACCAGTTCCGAGAAGTTCCTCCCCGATCACTTTCCCCAAAAGGCTCGTCCGTTTGTGTAAGTTGGAGAGATCGGATTTTGTGTAATCTTCACAACAAACCGTTTGATGCAAATCCAAAACAATGCTTCAAGCCAGCACGTTTTCGTTCGCTGGGAGGAGCAAGGTACACATCTAGACGGGCTTTATTAAAGAGCAAGATCCTTACAAAAGGTTGAGAGGGGTTTTGTATGCCTGGGTGGACGAAACTAATTGGAAGTAAATAAACGATTCGGGGAATTGTTCGTCCACTAACTGGAATCTTTACACGATTTGCTAACCGGGCAGGGGGCTGTACAGGCGGGATATATGTACCATACAAAAATCTATCATGATATATGAAAAAATATTACTAAAATAAAATAAAATTACTTTTGTTTTAGAAAAAAATAGAATGAAAAGCAGAATAAAGTTACAAGACCGCTCCAGGGATTGTGGCATGTGCGAAGATGTTTTTAAAGATGTAAATTTAATTTTATCCTTTCTCGAACAATCACCCAAATAGACCCAAACTACAAGCGGAAAACTAGACACTTGATGTCAAGGATGTTTTGTTAACCCTTTTATGGGTTTGGGTGGATGCTTTCCTGGAATCATCGGGAATCAATAAACATCGTGCACACGCGTCGATGGAGGCGCCTTTGTAGTCTGCTCGCTTCCAAGAAACGAAGCTGATATGGTTGTGGTTGCTTGGCAAACTCTTTTAAGTCGCGAAATTCGTAGAACCAGGAAATGTGATACAATTTCGTTGCGGGGCAGCTGTTTTTGCGCGGATTTTATACAGTTGGCTTACCTTCGCAAGGGTGCTCATAATGAAATGCGATTTAATTTAAATTTGGTTGTGATTATTTACCAATGGATTATTAGTATATAAGCTCAATTTAGGCATTTGTTTCGGAAGTGGTATTTAAAGTTAATCCTTAGTAAAGTTTTATGAAAATAGAATGGCTTAGTGAAACGCCGTGTGTTTTGCAAGCACGTTTTTCTTCCATTGGCCTGCGTCTGTCTCAATCAGATCATTGCATGGGGAACAGTTCATCACCACATACGAACTGACCAAATAATCCAAAAAGCTTAATAATAATAGCCAAAAAACTAAATGATGAACTTTATGATGAAATTACTCAACATGACAGTGAATTCAATTCAAAACACAATTTATTGAAGAGAGCAGTCCTTTAAAAGATAGTGCAGCTTGAACTTTCATCTTCAGGTACCACACATTTTCGAGTAGAATGTATTGAATTGAATGGAAGGCGTTATTTTCCCTTTACCTTCTCCGTATGTGCAAAAATGCACAAAAATAAACAAAGCTCATTAACTGCTTGAGGTGTGGAAGAAACCTGAAAATAGTTAGCATTCAACTCTAGGCACGTAAAATACAAAATAAAAAAAAAACTTCAATAATTCCTCAAGATCGCCAAGTTATTCTTCAAAATCACACAAAAGTGTACATGTACTTTTAATTATTATTTTTATATTATGTATTATGGTCATGCCTATTTATAAAGGTTTCCAAGTCATTTGAAAATACTTCTTATAAGTCAGTCACGTTCTTACGAGCTTTTCAGACACTGATGATTTCAGACTAGCGATGGAAAAAATTAAGATTTAGTCGGAATTGATTCCGGCTAGCTCCGAAGTTTTCTGGAGCTGATTCCGGATAGTAGGTTCGGAATCAGTTAGCAAAATCGATATCGGAATCGGCTCCGGATTCAGCTCTGGAATCGAAATTGGCTCCGGAATCGGAATCGGCTCCGGAATCGGAATTGGCTCCGGAATCGGAATTGGCTCCGAAATTAATAACCAATCTTTGGCTCCGGTACCACTCCAGAATCGGCTCCGGAAACAATTCTGGAATCAGCTCCAGAATCGGAAAGATTCCAGCATCGGAATCGGCTCGGGAATTGATTCCAAACACGCAATCGGAATCGGGTAGGTCCGATTCTGAGCTCCAACCACTAGTTCATACGCAACATATCACATTTAATTCCCTATATTCTGCAACCTAAGTTGCCTCTTTGCTCCACATTAGTCTACGTGTAGATAAAATAATCTTATTTACTAAAATAGGTTCAACTATTATTCAAACTTCTTAAATTAGCTATTCGTTCCTTGCTAGATTAATGCAACTCTTCAAATTGCTTCTACCATGTTGTTTGGGAGGAACCATGCAAGGAGAATGTAACTTAATCCTTATTGATTGCGCACCGGTCTCAAAAAGCTCATCCTAAATGCTCGTTTTGATTGCTAGTACAAGTATTTAATTAATTAAGACCCCCAAGAAGGACAACACATTACAAAGCCTTACAAAGACTGCAAATGGTTGTTTGGAAAACCATCAAATCCTCCAACCATGCCCACGTAACAATGCATCATAACACATCCCGTACCAAGAAGCACTTAAAAACTAAATGAAGCACCCTTTGTTCTACACAATTCACACTTAAACGAACTCAGAAGAGCACAGTTCAGCATGCACACACCTTGCCAAACCACTCGCTGCCATCTAAATGAGGTGGCATTTTTAGCACATTTCAATCAGCCTACGTTTGCGAAACGCTTTGTACTAAATTGTTTACGTGTGCTTGTGTGTGTGTGTGTGTGTGTGTGTGTGTGTGTGTGTGTGTGTGTGTGTGTTTGTCTGTGTTTGTGTGATTTTCCTCCCACCCCTTCCCACGCTCAGTCATAATCACCAACCTTTCATCACTTTAAAGCAACACGACGGCAGCTGTTGAGGTGAAATGAAAATCAAACAACACGGCAGCCCCACTCGGTGCGAAGGAGGCGGGCAAGGTGATTTGTTTCTGTCTCGCTTACTATTGACACAAGAGAGAACAAACTCCCACTCAAACACATGGCACATTCAAAACCAGACGGAAGCTCTGGTTCATTTGTTTGCGTCTGGCGTGCTTAGTGTGTGTGTGTGTGTGTGATTGCTTTTCTGGCACCTTTAAGGCAGTAAGCTTTTAAGATGTGTTGCACCCAGCTTCGGGGGCGGCCGCGTCCCAAAACGTCAGCCCAAATTGAATAACGGCAGGCCAGTTAAATTATTTACCCATTCACCCAAATGGGGATGAAGGATGGGCGTTGTCGGTATTTTGTCCTTAATTTCATCGCCCACCGGCCTCACCTATGGGCGGTGAAGGTGATGCTTGTATTGCTTGGGCCAAGGAGCCCGATGCCTCTTCCCTTTTGGGGGTTGATTAAAGCTTTAGATGTGTTTGCTGCTCGGTAGCATCCCTTAAGGGCTGAGGTCATCGATTTTTTTCAACCCATCCATCTGCTCCTTGGAAAGTTGAGCACGGGGAGCTGTTTCGGGTCCCTTCTTTCTGGACCGCATTCCCACGACCTTTGCCCAGGTGTTTGTGAATTTTCTTAGCCATTTTCCTCCCCCCGTGTAAAGCTCAAACTCGCAAAGAAAGCTTGTTAGTGCGGGACAGTGCACTCAGGTAAAGTTTTCGCCATTTTATGCCACAACATTTCGGGTTCGCGGCTTACAGAAGGTCCGACAATGTTCGATGGTGATGCAGCTGATGATGATAAAGGTACAGAGCGACATTTGCGGTCGTTTATCTTTTAGCACACTGTAAAGGTTGTTGGCGTGCGTCGGTGTGTGGGGTTAGTGAGTTGAATTTACCAATCAAACTATCAAAGCAATAATAATTCCAGTCCATAACTAAACAGAGAAACAGCTAAAGCAAACTGACCGATTGACTGGCCCGATTATGTTACAAGCAGCTGTTAATATACACATTTACACTTAGATTATCGTCATTGATGTGGGTGCGCGCGCCTTATCACGTCACCATTGGTGCAGTAAGTTGGCCCTCAAACCACCCCATCTTCCTCCAAACACGCCATACCATTTCGGATGTTAATTTGGCTTTATGAGGTCGTGAACCGGACTGCAACCATCGGGCGAATTAGCACTTAATGATCCGCATTACGCTAGGCTCCGATTGCTCATTAAATTTCCGTTTCCGTTCACGTTCGCGCGGCACCGAATCCACCTTCTGGGGCAGGATTTTACAGACCGAAGCGGATTTAAAAGCAAGCTGTATGTTTTGTGGTTAAAATATAATTATTTCAAACGGCACGGTCAGTCAGGTGTCGGTTTGATTCAACAATCATGTTTTGATGGGTTTAGCAGAATGATGGTAATAAACTGGTAGAATTTATTCTTGATGAAGGGTAATGACTATTTCAACAGAGTCTACGAACGATAGAATCATCTAACGAGTGTCAAACGCATCCTCGAGCCGTAGAGCGTGATTTCCACTGCTGCTGGAAATGCCAGTCATTGTTTGAAATGTGATACACCTTCACCAACCCACCGACGGTATCTATTCCTCGCATTCTATTAAACCATGTAACCGAGGGCCACTTGCCCTCGTTGGAAGCTGCACTTTGTATTAATAGCTTGTCACCGTCTTCACCGTGAACAACAGTTTGTCTTGTTCGGATTACCTTACAGAACCGTCGTCCACTTATGCTGCTTTCTCGTTTCATCACAGTAAGAGGTAGCGAGTCGTTGCAAACGGAAACAGAGCACCTCGAGCAGTTTAAATATGATGCTCGTTACTTTCGGGTCAAAGCGCCCCGGAGGGCGGCAGATAGTTTGTGCACGAAACACAATGGAGCGGTTCAATCAATGCTATGTTTTGCAGTCGTGCACAGGATGCTTAAAAGGATCATTTGAATCAAGTAACGTCAATTACTAAGAACAAGAGAAAAATAACGAGCTTAAATATAATCTATGTGTTTCTGCATGATTCTACAGACATCCTTTACTCAATACTTGAAGATACCTTATTAATTAGCTCATAGTAGTGTTACTTCTTTAGTAAAATTTATGATTCCTAGTCACAAGTATTCCAGTTTCGTAGTTTCACGCTCATAGTTTATTATTAGTTCGGAAATTAATTTTTAAATTCATTTTCTAACCTACCCTATCATCATTTCAATCTGTTCCATGTCCAGGTGCTTTGTCTTCTTTGTCTTACAGGGTTTACCAGCATATATAAACACTGTCCACTTGTTTATAACAA
>NW_024428736.1:0-17783 GCF_017562075.2 Anopheles merus | reverse complement strand
TTTGGGGTGTCTTGAAACTATAATGCTCCTTACATTGAAAGCACAGACTATTCAAACATACCCTTGGTGACTCTTGGTGAATAGTTCGTAGATCTTCTGTAACAAAACCATAATTGCCAACATACAGTCCGTTTGTAATTGTCGTCGAAGCTCCGATAATAGCACTGTAATAATTCACATATATTCATCAATATAGCGAACCCCTCATAACGAGTACCACTTACAACGAGTTTTTCCACACAAAGCAAATCAAAATGCTCAACAAATACTCTCTTAACTAGTAGTATCTCGCATAACGAGCAATCTCATAAGTTTTCTTGATGCGTTTTTTGGTTTCGATGTGAAATCAAGATCACGATCGGTTAATATTGAGCATTTCTATAACTTTGCTTATCGCTTAGGCAAATGGGAGCTTCGTTTAATGTAAAACTATGTAAAACTAAACGTTTAATTTAAGGAGGAGATTATATAACTGTATATTGTATAACTTTATGATGTACAAGTGTGTGATATGATATCTCGTGAATACATAATTATAGATTTAATGCCATTTAATTTATCGTAATCTTTGAAAATTTCGTTTGTACTGAAAGATATTTATCACAAATATTCAATTTCGATAAAAAAAAATCGATAAAATATAGTAGGAAATGTCCAATAACTGAGCAACGAACTCTTCTTTCGACACAAACAGATAAAATATCGTTTAACTATTTTATTTTGCAGCAATGCAAGCGATGACTTGAAACTGTAGACTGAAACTGAAAAAATGATTGAATAATAATGACAGAGAAATAGTGAACTCCAATTATCTTCCAATACATCAGTAATTAGCCGGTCTCATGGTGCAGTCGTCAACTCGTACGACTTAATAACATGCCCGTCATGGGTTCAAGCCCCAAATAGACCGTGCGCCATACGTAGGACTGACTATCCTGCTATGGGGGGAAATCAATAAGTACACTGAAAGCCAAACCCACAAGTGGGTTGGTAGGCCTTGACCGGCATCGGTTGTTGAGCCAAAGAAGAAGAAGAAGAAGACATCAGTAATATGAAGACATTTTTTATGTTTTCCTATTTATATGTACATTCATACTAGCATATTTGTGGTTATGGAATCGATTATTTTACTTTTCACCGAAAAGTAAGACTTAATTGAAAAAAAACTCCCACATAATGATTGAGAAACGTATTAAACTCGTTATGAAGGGTCCCACTGTACCTTTGGGTAAGCAGTGTTGTGTGCAGCATGTGATTTTCAGCAATGAAAATAACTTTAAAGATTTTCCAGAGATGTCTGCAACAGGCGCTTATTATAAAGCCATAATCATTATTCTATGCTATGCTCAAAACAGACTTAACATATTAATCAAGACACAATAATAGAATCTGTTACAGAAGTACAACCTGACTCACCTGACTGACCTGAAGCAATGTCTCACTATAGATAACATCCTTCAGACTGTGCTTTAGACAAACTGTTAACGTACATTTTAAACACGAGCCAAGACTTTACTTTCCTTCACACTATGTATCTCATGCCTAACCATATGCGAAACTATTCACACTAATTAAAAATAGGTTATCTAGAGACAGAAACTGAATCTGGGATTGCTCGTTCCAACGGTTCTAATAAGAGATGACATTCAACAATGAGAAATAGTCACTCGTTCGTCTACAATGTCTGTGTCCTACGAGTCCGTAAAGCCTGGTTTTCCAGTTTATTTCTAGAATGGAATGTTGGTAAATCTAGAATGGAATGTCGATAACCTTTCATGCAATGCAGAAGGATACACTAAAGTTAGTAAAA
Organism: Anopheles merus; assembly: GCF_017562075.2. Taxonomy (NCBI): domain Eukaryota; kingdom Metazoa; phylum Arthropoda; class Insecta; order Diptera; family Culicidae; genus Anopheles; species Anopheles merus. Next base: position 15,973 of record NW_024428736.1, on the reverse strand, counting down.
ATCTCGGATATACCATATAGATCGTAGGTCTATTCGTAACAAACGTATCTTCTCATAATAAAATATTTACCAAACCATTCCAGGGCATGCACTACACTTTCGATTGAACTATTGCATTTTTGAATCGATTATTAAAACCTCAGAAGCACAGGCCACTCCCTGTCAAATACAGGTGCCGTATGCGAATGCTCCAGAACACATACATAAACAATAAATGGACAAGCATAGGGCGAATCGAAATTTACAGCTGTTTATCGTGTGATACTCGATGTTGGAATCTATTCCTTACTTGCTCGAAAATGTTATCCTTTCAACTTGATAGCAAACTAATGGTATTTGCCGTTCGTCTTCATCATACACCAAGATCGGTAAGAAGCACGAGAGGTTGAAGAGTGATAAATTATGCTTCATTTCCTTTCCTTGCCGTTCAGCTACTTGTGATAAATGTTCTACTCGGTTTCATGTACTTTTCCTCAAGCCATGCACTGGTGCACCTGTTTCAATCATCAGATTCTGTTCCTTGCGCGAAAAAGAGCCACCATTAATATAGATTTCAATTAGTTACCAGCAGAAGGTACCCATGGTTGCTCACGCGAAATGCACCAACAACCAATGCATGAACTTCGTTTGAACTGCAATTTTTGTTTCTTCTTCTTCCATCACAAGATATAAAATTGCAAATTCCTTTCGTCTTGAGCTTGCTCGCTTTCGCTCTCATAAGCTTTTGCCAGTGGTACGCTCATGTCATCAGCTTTTTCTTGTTTCTGGGTGTACCACCTAGTACCAGAAGGTGTTGTCTGTCGCCGGACGTATTCTTGACACGTTTTGGTTGAGGCGGATTGCAGGCAATTTTGGGCTCTGCATGCGGAAAGCTGAAAGTGACAGGAATCATAAATAAAAGAATTAAGCACACACCATACGCGCCGTGCATGAGTGTCACCGACGGCACATGACGAACAGCCGTGTCTGAAGACGTCTGCCGGAGCCCGGAGCCATTCACCAAGGAAGAATCAGATCATCAGCACAACAAATGCGGTATTTGATGTGACATGCTTCACATATTCGGACAATTTGCTCCAGCACGTACAATCTGTCTCAATATTCGAAAACAAATGAAAAAAGATTATTCAACGGCTATCTCTTGCGGTATATCAGCTTTCCATTTTCTAACGAAACGGCTACAGAAGCGTTGGTAGACTGATAAAAGTTCTGCTGAAGCAAACCCGACTGTTGCGGGTATTATTTATGCCGATAACGTACTCTACTCAGTGAGAAGCAATAGAAATGTGTGTTGTGGGCGTTTTTCAACAAGTTTACAACCATCGTCTTCATTCCGTACAGTGATAAAATTTGGTGACTACGGAATGTTAGCATGGGGCCTTGCTATCCAAACAAATTCTTTACGGAGTCTAGGAATAGGGTTTTACAAAAATATGCACCCAAACAATATTAAAATACTATTCAAAAGAATGTGTCATGGTAGATTGTAGAAATAGAAAGTTTATTGATAAACCTTAAATTAAATTCAATAATACAAATGTAACTTTAACTGACAAATGTGGTTACTGAAAGTAGCAGGAGTGACATAATCAATTATTCTCAAATAGAGTTGGTGTCATGGGACATTTTATAAGACTCAATATTATGCCCTAGCATCATTGGCGTTGAATCTGAACAGCTAAGACGGTAGCACAAAATGAAGCACCAATTATGAATGATTTATAGAAACGCATTTTTTTTTTAAATCATTCCATAGCTTTTTGATACAAATGACACTGTTTCAATAAGATCATGTTGCTATTCTTCGCAGTAGGTCGTACTGTCTGGCAAATAGCTTTTTTTAACAACAAACTCTACAGCAGTCCTCGTGTTGTAGGAATTCAATGAAGGGAAAGCCAATTAGCAAAATGTTATAAAACCTACTGAAGCATGCTGCTGGTTTCTGCTCATCAAGCGTACAGTGTATCGGTGGTGAAAGTAGGTTAAGGATTCATTCATTCATTCATTCATTGCAACCGTCGGCTAATGCTACCCTTTGCAGAATTTTTGCAAATAACATCATGTCGTTGAGGGTTCAGAAATGTCCTCTATTATACTTTTCCAAAAAGGTTTTGGCGTATTCAATTACACAATCAATTATAAACTTTACATTTTTCCTTTTAAGTGTACAACACATTTCATTTAAAAATGCCATAATAATAAAAACAAATTATCCGATACGAACGACAAGAATAAAACAAATAATTATGTAACATAATAATTATTGTATACAAATTATTCCGATAATTCATGAAATTAAGAGCAATAAAAATGTAATATCCAAAAGAAAAAGCTCAATTTATTTGTTACACAAAATCATTCGCTAACAGACACAAGGATGCCTGTCTTATGATATGAGATCATAATTCATGACTCACCTCCCTAGCAAACAACTGATTAGGAAAACGTTGAAATCTATAACTGGAATCCTGAAACATCGGGCAACTTGTTAACATTGGCCGAAAGCGTGCCATTTACCGCTGCTCAGAAATGTCCGGAACACAGTCACCAACACGTAATTGGACTCCGCTTGGTAATAGCGCAAACATCAATAAAACAACTAATGCCTGCCTTCACATTCAACCTGGACGCAAATAATAAAAATCGATAACAATTATACGCTAGATTCCTCAACGCATGTTTCTGAACATTTTAGGGTCCTTTCTATTCTTAGAAAACTGCTATTCTCTTCTAAATGTAATACATTCCGTTTCTCGTTCTATAGAAATCGAAGAAATGCATTTCAAAGGAATGCTTCTGAATGAAGATAACTTTATAGGTTGTTTACTTCTGGTGAAGCCTTCTTCGCCATTCTTTTATATCGATAATATTAGTGGATTAAGATGTACTGCACTGCAAGATTTTCATTGCTAGGCCTTCCTAATCCTACAAGGAAACACTTCATTCTTGGTTACCGTGCTATTAGACCTAAACGCGGAAACTAATATTAGAACACCAGTTTAAAGCACTTGAGTTTGATGGGATAACCTTAAAAAAATAAAAATATATAAAAGTTAGGTAGCTCTAGTAGATTCACATAACCAACCGTGGAAACAACGATTTTACACATTTTATATACACCAATTATAACTACTTGGTATACTGAACATCAAAAGCACACACAGTTTCTATACGGACATTTTAAATAAACATTGCGGATGCGTTTCATCTTCACATTAAGACTCAATTCCAAAATTTAACTCTTCTGCTGTGGAGGATGGTATGAGATAAGCTTGAAGCTTCATGAAATATTCAATCCATAGTATGGCACTTGAAAAAGACTCTTATTCCCAACCTGTCGACATAAGACTTCATGATCTAGTTCAAACTCCTTTGGTACTTTGGGTAACCCGGCTAAACTAGCTGGTATATTTTATTTATCCATGATTTCCAGTTTACAGTTAACGAAATTTCACATCATCTTTTCACAGTCCCGGTTCTATCCTACTGGGAAAACTGTAGTAAAGACATTAAAACTCCACGACTTTTAATTACTCTTGGGATGTGGGGGCCTGTAAAAATTGAGCTTCAGTAGTAATTCAGCTTTAAAGCCCCAATGGTCACTTTACTGATATGATGGGTAAAATGACCATCAGAATGTCTTGTGTTAAGGGAAGGTAGGTAAAGACGGACACGTTAAGGGAAATGGTAAAAATCTGCGGATGTATAAGTGCAACGACCATGAAAATGTGCATATATTATCTTACACTGATGTTTTGTCAGCAAATGTGTTGAAACTTTTAAGTTTCCATCAATTTTTGCGTTTTTTAATGAATGAAAAACATGATTTTTTTCGTGCAGTTTTGAAATGTTCGGGTAAGACGGACACCTGATATGGGAAAGATGGACACCATGAAGGGTAAGATAGACACCTATAAAACGTTGGAAATTGAGGAGGTTTATACTATTTTAACATATCCTATTGCTTTCCAAATCGTGGTGCGTACATAAACTAATTCTAGGCCAATTGCAACGACGGTTCATTCAGCCATGAATTTAGAAATTGTAAGCGGCGCTTGCAATATATCGTAGAATGCAGCATCTAAAGTATTATCATGTCAAAATTCAACATTTGATATTTGTAATCCCATAGAATTTCTCATCTATTCCTGAAAGATGTAGTATCAATGCCTCATCTTTTTATTGCTTAAAGTTGTCCAAGTCGTGACAAGATATTGGATTTCGTGAAGCGCCTCATCAGCGTCGAGCGAGTAATAGCATAACGAATGGCTACTATTTTGACCGGTGTTTCATTACTCGCTTTTTTTAATACTTTTTCTAGTTCCTGATTGGTTTATAGCTTCGGAATACCCTTATTTAAGGTATTTGAAGAAATGTATTCATCACCAATTGATATAAGAAGTAAAATAAATCAATAAATTCGGTGTCCATCTTTCCCTACAACAAAGTGTCCGTCATTCCCGCTTTGGTGTCAGGATGTTCAAACCACCAGAAAACAAAATTTGTATTGCTTTCATTCTTATTTATTCGCTAGTTTGTTTCATTGATGATCACCACAACTCATTAATGAAATAAAACTTCCGGAAATATAAACAATACAAGTTGTAGAGATTAAGATCCGTAGTAGTCAAATTAGAACCACAAGGATGTTGTTGTTGTTGTTTTATTTTTTACGAGGCTTTTAGCATTCGCCTCTCGTATTTTAAAATTCAGAAATCACCAATACTATTTGAGTTAAAAAAAGAATTAAAAGTTCAAGAAAAAGAAGAAAAAAATACAAGAGTTCTTATGGTAATAGTGAAAGGTGAAAATTTTTGTTATTTCTAATGCTTTTTTCATATAAGTTATGTTTTTATAAATATGTTTATCCATATTTACTACACTTGTTTGTAGAGATTAGTTTCCTTTAAAATCCACAAGGATGCACATGATTTAAAATTGATTTTGTTGGTGGATTTAACCAATTTTGCATATATTATGCCAAAAATGTCTCAAATGTGTTGTTTAACTTGAAGTTAGGATGCTGCATTGTTGAATTATTCGAACATTAGCTTTTTCATGCATTAATGAGAAGTGTCCGTCTTTCCCGCATTGTCCGTCTTTACCTACCTTCTCCTTCATTTAAATTGTGTTCACTTAAATAGATTAAGTATCCGACCTCAACTATGACAGCTACGGAAGCGATGTTGCATCAACATCATGTTTTTATTGATAACAACATCTTCATAACATGATTTATAACATGACATGATGTGATGATAACATCATATTCATAACATGATCTATGTAGTTAAACAGTATATGTAGTCAAGTGTGTAGTTATGTAGTAAAACAGTTCATGTAGCAACTGTTACACAGTTGATGCAATAATGTCAATGCTTTGTATTCGATAGCATAACCAATGAGACCTACCCGTTCTCAGCACGGCGAGATGCTGGAAACCCCGTATCATTGATTGTTCTTTACCAAATTACTCTTCCTGGCGCATCATTTTGCTCGCTCGTTATCTTGCCATGGACCATTCCAGAGCATTCTTTTCTTGGATTTACCTTCTACTATCCTTTCAAACTTTACGCACATAATGTGAGTCAAAGCTTTCCGAGTTTCATTACGCTCGATTTACAACTGACTTTTATGCCGGAAATGTGTATCACGCTGCTCGACCATTAACATGCCCTGCCAGTCACCGACGAATAAAGCCATATCTACGATACAACCTCCGCGCAACGAGACGAGACTCGGCGCAATTCAATTTGTCCGCAACCGTTTGCTACGATGATGAAAAATGGAAAAAGACGTTTGATGATACTTCACCCGGCTGAGTGAAAATGTGTGAACCTATTTGAACGGTATGCTTCTCTTGTAAGAGGAAGTATCTGAGAATTGAGATAAATGAAGGATTACAGCAAAAAAATGACATCGTTTCTAATAATGAGCTTAAGTCACGGTAGCATTGAAAAAAAACCCGTATTTTTCGGGACTTCAAAAGAAATGTAAACATGGTATTCAGCACCATTCCATCAGAATGGGTTATTTCACTGCAGACCGTTTTGAATTCAAGCTTAGTATGTCCTTCCTATTTTCGCTTTTTCTGCGTATAATTAAAAGGAGAAATATGTCAAATGCGATATTTTTGTGACATTTTTGCGCTGGAAATTAAATTAAGCAACCAGTTGTAACATTCTTAGAAGGTTCTTAAACAGGTCGTTCGTTTTCGGCTTTGTTTTCCGAGACGACGATATCAGGTCGATTTTGCGTCATTCTTATGAATATGTCCCCATCGCCTGAGCTAACCTACCTCTCATCATTCTCTTCAAATTCTCGGCAGCAGATGCTGCTTCTTCCTTGCCATCTTTCAAACAAAGTTAATGTAAAAGCTGCCTCAGAGTATTGTGAAGAGAGAAAAAAGGAACTTCGACTTATTTCATTCCTTCAGTAAGATTTCATATAAAGTTCCTCTTGCTACCTCATAATTTGCTGTCCGTTTCGATCAGAGTCAGTGTTGCAGTATACTTTCGATCCTTGAGAAACTGCCGCTGGTTAATGCAAAACTTTCATGTTTTTTTTCACTCGCGTTGAACTTCTTCTAGCATCTACGTGTATTGTTAAAGGCAATAAGCGCACATTTGAACAATTTGTTTCTGTTAGTATTTACAGAAATTGTATTCATAAAACGTACACTTTAAAATATGTTTTGCTATTTTTTAAATACTGTTTTCACGTAATTGTTTGTAATATAAATTTCAATTATATGTACCAATGTCGCACCGTATTTAATTAGAGCTGGATTCTTAATGCATCTAAATTAATTTAAATTACATGCATTTTCTATTCTCTTTCTCTTCTTTACAAATAGATGCTACCGGGCATAACTAACCAACACGCGGAGCTAATTGCAGCACTACCAGCGAACGTGTGTTGTTGCCGCTGCAGCCCCAGCACCAACCTGATCGCACCCTTTCGTATGTCCCTGGCACCTTATTCGTGTCGTGGTGGTGTAACACGGTTGTTTCCAAGCGTTCCGAAGCAATGCTTCGCGGTTTAATCCAAGCGCACCTACTGTCTTCGTTTGTGTCGCCAGCGTTGCACAATAGCATCGAGGTGCGGACATTATGCTAGATTGCAACCGAGAACGACGCTCTACTAGCAGCTATGCGAACGTGCTTAACGTGGTGTTGCAGATTGCCACACTTCACCTGAACGTTGTCCTTGCGCTTTAGCTTCTCCTGGGTGCGTCGTCTGAATGAATGGATGATTCAAACCGTGAATATTTCTTTTCAAGTGACTTTTAGTCTGTCATGCGCGCATTGAAATTTTCTATCAAACTTAAAGTTGAAGTTGAAGATACATACAGTGAATGAGAAGACGCAACTCGGCACAAACCATTTTCGCGTACATCGGAATCACGAACGAAGACGACAAGTACGGTTCCGACTATCCTTTGTGGGTGCAGCCGCAGGAAGTCCTGGCTCGGTTGCTGAAACCCTCTTGGCAAGCTCCGACCGCCGAGTGGATAACATTATATAATGAGAGGTAAGTATTAAGTAAGCCGAATATTCCGTCTTGATGGTTAAACTCCACAGATACAGCGAAGTAGATGAATATTCATTCCCCTCCGTTCGAATGGGTGTATTTTGTGTGATACAGTAAACATATTTCTGTTCCAAAAAAAAAAAAAAAAAAACAATTTACGTTAGTTCCCGCCTAGCAAGTGCCCCTTCAATATTAAGTTCGACAGAAAGAAGAAATGTTTTCTTTTAGAAGGAAATTCGCTGAAGAAATGTGATAAGAATGTTACCCACAACTTAGGGTATGGGTTCATGGTGCGCCACAAAATATGCTACAAAACAATGGCTATCACCACAGAAACCACCAACAATATTGAAGAAACTCTCGCGGTGCCAAAACGGAAACTGTCTGCTGCTGTCTGCTTTGTAGCATTAGCGACGATTTCCTTTTTTCTTTGTAATCTGCGGCTTTTCCGCTAGGTGGTCCTGTTAAAATTACGCGTTGGCAATGTTTTAACAGACGAAAAGCTTGTTAAATTATCAACATGCTCCTGCCTGCTTGGAATCTTCCTAGAACAGGTCCTGCAACCCGGCCACTGGAAAATTAATCCATTTCGTCGAATTAGTATACCGCGGGAGGCAACACTTTGTTGGTTGTGTTGGAGTGTGTTACTATACTTGCTGAAGCTGGTTTCAATACTGTCCCCGATGGGGACGGAACGAACTCGAACAGCGCAAAACCTCAGCACGGGGAAGTCAAGGAAAACAAACATTTCATTCCGTAGAATGAGTCCGTTCGGTAAAGTTGAGTTAATACTTAATTGTGAAGATAAATCGTGTCGTGAGAAATGAGAATCGAAAGAAGAACAGACGCTTTATGTTTTGTGCGTTGTGCCGTGATTAATGGTTCCCTATGGTCGCGTGATGCGTGATTTTGCAGCACGCGCGTGCAACTTGAATTATTTAGTATTTCATGCAAGTGAAATGAAACACTTTGGAAGGGCACACTGGTCACATGTTTTGCTGTGGCCGTGTGTTGCCAAGAAAAGAAGCTCAAAGAATCCTTTTGCTATTTGAGATAAATCCATTTGAGGGTGAGTTGACGTTGTTACGAGACTAAGCGTTTCTTTATATTACAACGCTGGACCATTCATTTTGACTTGTAACCCTTAAGTTCATCGACTTGACCTTTCCCACTGATGATACTTTATGAATAGAAAAGTCACGTAGTCTCAAACGCTTAAAACGTTCCAGTATACAGAGCGATTGAATTTAATTAAGTCCTTTTAATAATTCTTTTGTCTGAATATCCCACGGCATTTTATGCTGCTGCCTTTCATCCTTCATTGTTGTTTATTAATAAATATTTAATCAAAGGTACGAAGAATATCAATCATCGTCCCTTCGGGCTATTTTAAGCACAGTACAAACTAAAACAAAAACGAAAATACATTCACAGACAATGATATCAAATGGTTCACTACAATATTGCAACGTACTACCTAACATTTACACCGCCAGTTGTCGATTCTTGTGCTTCTTTTCGGTCCTTCACATAGGCCCAAAACCAATTCAATAAACGCAGGTGATGCTAATAACTATCCAATTTTGAAACGCCGTCGTAGAGCAAAAACAGCCTATTCAACTACGAAACAATCGCTTCAAAACCCGGTTTACGTCGTAACATTTTTGCTGCGCTTCTCAGAACGACCTATGACCAATTCCATTTGTGACTGTGGGAGGAGAGTATTTTTCCTTGCGTGCTATCGTCGCTCAGGCGGCAAAATGAATTGAAATATTAGAAACGAAACGATTCGTTAACTCTACGCATAGCATTTCTCCTTTTCCTCAACGTTTATTGAGCACCGGAAACATTGCGCAACAGCTGACTGTTCGAGTTTTATTAGATGATCAAGAATTTGAATTCCCTCTGTGGAAACATTCTGGGAAAGGATTCCGGATATTAGTTTCCAGGAGTCACTGAAATTGATTCACCATGCGTACAGTCGGTGTTGAGTTGCGGAAGACTTTCAGTTTCAGTTTCTATCCAAAAAGTGCCCCTGTGCATTTGCTTTGGCTCATTTCATTTCCATGGCTTCCAACGATGAGGTTCTAGAGGAGGGGACATTTAATGGCCTTACCAGTTGCCGACTACTTTCCCAGTCAATGGGTTAGCCCGTAGCTAGTATAGCCCATCACCACGCTAAGATAGAGAAGATTATGTAACGAAAAATTCGAAAATCGACATTACTTCCTCACCTACAAACGGCACAGCTGCAAAGTTGTGTGTATCGTGGTGATATGCTTGCTCCTTGCCGACCAATAAACCGTACTTGCGATGATCCACCACAACGATGACAACGATGCTCGCGGTGAGCCCGCCCCGCCATGGGACGCGCTGGGTACGAGTTAAATATGCCAGAAAAGATAAACCCCACTGGTGCGAAACAATTTCGACACAAATGTATGCCATTCGCTACCATGTTCGGCCCAATTGGAATCCCGTCGGGTATTGTGTGTTGGATGCGCGGGAGCAAGAAAAAAGTGCTTCTGTTTGAGCGTCCGTCTTCGTTACATCCCTCAGCGAACGTTTCAACTTTGCCCGCCAAAAAGGGTTTGTCAGGAGGTCAAATTTTCCCTTGAAACGTTTGCCAGTGGCTAAGGGGCAGCCATCATGCATCAAACACGGTACCAGAGATTTTTTGGAAAGTTTTATTTTTTTTTTAAATACATTTTTTTTCACAATAATATTGTTTTTGTTTTACATTCGCTTAGCCAAGCCCGTAGTTGTTTCTGGATGTTTTTGTTTGTGTGCTTTTGCAAACTTCCGGCGCAGTGACAGAATTAAAAGAAAAAAGCGATACGACAAATTGTTAAAACTGCTTTCACGGAACTGCATACACCATACAGTCACACATGTTTGGCGTTCGCTTTTGTTGTGTGTGTGCGTGTTCCGCTAATGTGTAGCAAAAGTTTTGCCCGCGAGGATTAAAATTCGGTACGAGCAGACATCGTTTTCCATCTTTCGATGATGTTTCAATTCCAAACGTCAGCAACAAACTTTCGTTGCTACGTTTGGCAGTGTAGCTGCCGAAATTCATTAACATTGCAGGATTATGTACCCATGGAATGTTGGGTTATGTTGGCCTGAAGCACGCTCAGCAAGCAAAAATGAGTGAAATTCGGCATTTTCTGCAAATTCCAAAATTACTGTCTCTGTTGCATAATGAAGTTTGGAACATATGTTCCTTAACTTTCGTAAGCAAGTGTGTATCATGGAAAATACTTAACAGCTTAATAAACTTCTTTTTATCGACTTTATTTTGAGAGTTAAATTAGTCCTTTTAGTTATCACCACTCAATAATAATTCCTTTTTCCTTTCCACAGGTCGACGAATTCCGATTGCACTACCAAACACTGGCGCACTGTCCCGTAGAAGACACACGCTGTACATCCGTTCCGCCATAATTATATTCATTCTGTTCGCGTTCCTGCAGTTCCATGTGATAAACTATGGTAAGCATACACTTTGCAAGAAGGATTTACCGCACCGCAAGGGGATATTCTTTGCACAATCACCGTAAGTGCACTCATCCATCGGCTTTACTTTCCCGTTTCTACGCAGACTCCTCCGACAGTGGATCCAGCGATAATGCCAACTATTCCACGGCAGCGATCCTGCAGATGGTGCCACCGGTATTTCATAAGTATTTGACCGGAAAACCTCGCAACTCTACGCACGGTAAGTATTTGCTAGCACTGCCAACAGCGGCAACGCCGATTCGGAGGTCAAAAATGTTGGTGAAAGTATTTAACACCGTTGTGGTGGATTTCGTCGAACCTAGCCCCCTCACTTGCGCTTTGTGTTGCCAGTTAGTCTCTGTGAACCCTTGGAAATAGTTCCAGTCCGCCTAGCAATGCCGGCTAGTAAAAACTACAGCTACTATCGCACTAGATTGTTGATGAATCATTTATCATTCACTGTGCTTGCTAGAAGTAGAAACATCACTTGCTCCAGCGGGCGAAAACAGGACGACCGGTGTTACTAATATTAATGGAATAACGTAAACTTTTACGATGTCGTTCCTGTCAGCAGTACACGGGTTGGGGGTGCACCGAAGCATCACCGACACTCGTGCTGGTTTTTCAACAAGCGTTTGGGTGGAGGGGGGATGATGAATAATTTCAGCTCGATAAGTTCGAACGACTCACCGGTTGCATGCTGTTAAATATTAAGCATCCATCAGCAACTCAATTACCATCCGGAAGACGCCTAATCCCCTGGAAGCTAGTTTTGTTTTACAACACTTATAGCACGAATTAATTATAAACAATCGTTGCAAAAGTTCAGTGTACAAGGGGTTCCTCGTAGCTGAACGCTCGTGCATGCTGCCTGTTCCACGTGCTTCCTTAAACGAAGGAAATATTTATTTTCCACCTACTCCTATCTGGAGCAAATCTTGTACAGCAAAAAGTATAAGAAATACAATCAATCTTATGCACATATTTCATGGATGCTCTGAACAAAGATCTAAACCGTTTGGTGAAGCTTTCCTCAGATTATACTTTCCTTTCCTTCCAAAGCTACATTTGTTACAAAAAAAAAAATAAACTACACGAGAAACCAAGTTTACGGTGCTATGCTTTTAGCTTTTACGTCTTTCGCCAGCGGCAAAATGGTTTTTATTGGTTGACTGCGAGTTGCATAATGGAACGGAAACTGAATTCTCTTTTCGTTTTCATTTCCTCCACTCGCCACTTGCATTTGTGCTAGCCGTGTTGGCGTTTATCCTGGAAGGACAAAACTTTGATAAAGACCATAACACCATTTGCAAAGCGCTCGATAATGTGAGGAACGCGCAAAAATGCAACGAATTCAAACGAATTCTACAGAAAACTCGAACCCCGACGAACCGCAACGGCAAAGCAGGCCATTCCGTGCCCACGACACGAAAAAGTGTCACTTTTGATGGGAAACGTGTTTCGCTGTGCTGCGCCTGCTATTTTGGATTTTGTTTATTTTTTGTTCGCTTTTACCTCAAGGTGGAACAAAATTGGTTTCTCATCAAATTCACGGATCGGACGTAAAACTCAAAAACAGACACGCTACTGGGCAGCACGTCTATGATGAAGTGTAAATGTTTCGTTTGGTAATATTAAACAACTTTTAAAACGCTGATAATCCACGTTTATTTTTCTATGTTTATACTAGTTTCAGTGCATTTTATTTAGTTTTGAAGTTTCAATTGTATTTTCTTCTCCTTTCTTTTCGATCGTATATTAGGTCAAAATGGTACACACTATGCTGGCGATGGGCCAGGACGGCCAACATTAGCGACATCATGCGCATGATAAATCGCTACAACGACCTCCAGACTGTTCTCAACGAGGACATCTACGGTCCATTACAAAATGATTCTGTGATAATAGTAGTGCAGGTAAGCTCGGAAATTGAATGATATCGATAAGAAGGGGAGACGCTAGGTTAGGGTAGTGTTTGCTAAACGAATCTTCTAGCGTGTCGGTCGCTTGTGTCGGGAGCCTTTAACTGACACGCTGTTCAGTCGTAGCTCGTAGCTTCCGGTTGTGCGTTTTCCGATTACCATTAGCTGTTGCCGCTGTATCTGTTGCACCCGCTGTGTGTCATCCCGGTCGTCGTCGTCGTCGTCGTCGTCATCCGGCACATCGATCGATCTATCCCGACTCAACCGTCGACGGATGAGGTAGACGTAGTAGTGGTGGTAATGGTGGTAGTGGTTAAAGAGGACGCAGTTCGTCCCGGTCGGAACCTGCCCAGGGTGCGCTGCTGTTCCAGTGACGCAATCTTTGCCGCTGTGCGTACTATAAACGCGCTGGTCAGCATGTCATAGGGTCGGATCTGCCAAATGTGCTGCGATGGGTAGTCCTGGTGGAGGCGGGTGATCCGGTTGCGTGCTGGATCACCGATGCGTATCCGTGGCCACCGTGGCTCGTGCTGCAAAGCTTCCGTCAGCAGGTTCCAATGATTGGCATAGTTTACGCTGGACCTAAGATGGATGTTAAAATCATGTGGACACTCCACCTGGTGCCGCACACCGATCCGACGTGACTCAGATCCGGGCAGCAGGGACTGCGGGTGGCGATACAAAGAGTAAAGAGAGGATAGAATATATTCATTCGACCGATGACATGCGCTCAAAGCAATCAATTACGCCGTGCAACGTGCCACGGACGTCCATGACCGTCCCAGCGGAGATGAGAGATCGTAACAAAACCAAAGCCGCCTAGGCTAGGTCCAACTTACTTCACTTACCAACACGGTGGGCCAGAACTTTCTGCGCGGAACTCGACTGCCCAGAAGCTTCCGAAGCATTAGCTCGCACAGGCTGAAAAGCGTGTCCGGTGTAGTGTGGGCGCTCCGAGGAATCCTGCCCATTCATAAACGTAACGCATGTAACGAAAGAGGAAGGAATAGGTAGTACTTTCTAGGCATTAATTTGCAACCAACGCGTGAAGCTGAACCGGTGCATCGATCGTCAGCGCCCAGTGTCGCGAGTGTTTAATGGCGCTCCTAACATAAAGCTAAATTACCCCGCCAGTCGCAACAGTGCCCTCCACCGCCCAGATCTGGGCGGAATAAATAACTTCCATAATTGGTTCAGGTTATGCAAGCACAGGCACCTTCAGAGCCAGACGGGATACCAATTTCCTGCCACTACTTTCCCTGCGATGTTATATTAGTCAAATGGTTTGAATGCAGGATGTTGAATGCAGGCGAGAGTGTATAAGCTGCCAAGGCCGTGAGAATGATTGCAAAGTTGGCCCAGAGACGATGGAAATATTCAATTCGAATTTGAAAAAGCTTGCACACAAGCATTACAAGACAAACCGTGATCACTGTGAGTTGTGATAAATGAGTCAACCAAATGTTTGCTTTTGCCACAAACAACCCTTTAGTGGTTGAACAATCCTCCAATCCAATAGTTGGGTAATTAAATTCATGTTGAAAACCAACCACACAAAATAGCATGTACATTGAATGAATGCTATGAAAAGGATGTATGAAACTAGTGAAACCACAAACACACAATCTATTGCTCGTGGTTGCCAAGTAGTTAAATTCAAATTTCTGTTACATCTCACTTCACACTCACTGCTTAGGCTAGTAAATTTGACCAACACAAAACACACCCCGCAACATGAACATGACTGACCTGCGCCGGCTACTGTACAGCTTGCACTTTGGCTCGAAGCTAACCGGAAGTTTGAACTTAATCACATTCATTACACTATCCGGTTCACCACGTTACGATGCTGTTGCGTATCTGTTTCCAAACCGTACGCTTTTGGAACGTCCATTAATCGGGGGAGGTGGCCCACAATCGAAAGCACTTAAAAAATAAAGCTTCCACCTGGGCAGCTGAACCGAAACCGAGTTCCGTACCGATCGTTGCAAGCACCAGGCTCGAAATGAAATCGATTCGCGAGCTCCAACTTTTTTGACCTGTCAACGTCAACAGTATTCCCGTTGCTTTGTTTCCCTTTTTTTTGATTTTGAGCCTTTTAGTACTCCACTCATACATTGGCGGTTTTCGATGGATGGGTTATGGTTCGATGGTCGCTTTTTCAATAATACCGTTCGTTTGGTTTACGACCAAGTCCGAACAAAAGCAGAGCAGTGCCCATACGGGACGCCTTTCACGATAAAAGCCGTACCCTAAACACACCGTTGCTTGTGTCATCCAGTGTTTCAGGCAAGCGAAGGAACTATTATAATTCCGGACGTCCTAAATATGTCCGTTTCATGTTTTCGCAAACTCACCTTCGCCGGATGCCCGTATATTCCGTCCAAAGTTTGAGGCATTGCTGTGGGATTGAGGGTGGGGGGAGGGGGATTCATCATGGTAGGAGAGCAGGGCTTGCCATGAAGGGAAGGTAGCTCACGGGATCTGATAATCGAAAGTTTATCGTTTGCGCCCCTTAATATTGGGGACGTTATTATAGGTCAGGATGTGTGGTGGTTCTAAAAGAATGGAGTGGAGGGCATGTGGGAATGATTTGAACCAACTCCAGTCAAAAACTCAGTCATTGTTGATTTGGATGAATAACTAACTTACAAGTTATAATTATCATAACTATCGAACTTGATTTAAAATATAACATGACAGATAGGATGATTTCATTTAAAAAAAACTCTTCTCCTTCGCCTTTGCGATCATTCCAACTGGGAATCGAATCCGGTCCCATTCACCCATTAGATGATCGAACCATGCCAAACGGATTTACGATTATGCAGTATGACTAGCATTTAGTTCTATACATATTAAAATTTTGCTAAAAAATTTTCATTTTCACGCCCATTTCGCTGCAAATAAAACAGGATCCTCCCCCGTTGTTGCTGTATGCTACTCCATTTTTATGATTATTTTTCTAGCTTACTAGCTCATTCTACTGTAATAAAAAGAAACAAAGCCGCTTGAAACGC
>NW_024428735.1:0-17791 GCF_017562075.2 Anopheles merus | reverse complement strand
TTCATGAATAAGCAAACCAAAGCCCTGGACACAATACAAGGATCTTGGCGATGAAAAAGTTCCATTCTGGTTATAGTCCCCCCAAAGCACATTTGAAGACTTTCCACAAAACCTCAAACTTCAAAGGCAATTTACCATTTTTTCCTTTGCTCTGAGCTTAAATCTGAGGGCAAAACTTGCAGCGCAACTTTTAATTTCCTTTCTTTGGTGAAGAAATTAGTTCTCTAGCTCTTCTGGTTCAAAGTTATGGCCGTCTAAAGTTGGACCTTTTTTTCGTTAAAACTGCTTTCTCAACCGTCCCCATGGCCATGCTTGAAATTTTGACGAAAATGCAAGGTCATCCATTATCGTTCTTATGTCATTGGGGCTTCATGAATAAGCAAACCAAAGCCCTGAGACACAATAACAAGGACATTGGCGATGAAAAAGTTTCATTCTGGGTTGTAGTCCCCCAAAGCACATTTGAAGACTTTCCACAAAACCTTCAACTTCAGAGGCCATTTACCATATGTTCCTTTGCTCTGAGCTTAAATCTGAGGGCAAACTTGCAGCGCGCAACTTTTAATTTCCTTTCCAACGGTGAAGAAATTAAGGTCTCTAGCTCTTCTGGTTCAAAAGTTATGGCCGTTTAAAGTTGGACTTTTTTTCTTCTGTAAAACTGCTTTCTCACCGTCCCCATGGCCATGCTTGAAATTTTGATGAAAATGCAAAGTCATCCATTATCGTTCTTATGTCATTGGGGCTTCATGAATAAGCAAACCAAAGCCCGGGACACAATAACAAGGACTTGGCGATGAAAAAAGTTTCATTCTGGGTTGTAGTCCCCCAAAGCACATTTGAAGACTTTCCACAAAACCTCAAACTTCAAAGGCCATTTACCATATGTTCCTTTGCTCTGAGCTTAAATCTGTGGCAAAACTTGCTGCGCAACTTTTAATTTCCTTTCCAACGGTGAAGAGATTATGTCTCTAGCTCTTCTGGTTCCAAAGTTATGGCCGTTTAAAGTTTGAGGTTTTTTTTTCAAAACTGCTTTCTCACTCCCGTCCCCATGGCCATGCTTGAAATTTTGACGAAAATGCAAAGTCATCCATTATCGTTCTTATGTCATTGGGGCTTCATGAATAAGCAAACCAAAGCCCTGGGACACAATAACAAGGATCTTGGCGAAGAAAATGTTCCATTCTGGGCCATAGTCCCCCCAGTACATTTGAAGACTTTCCACAAAACCTTCAACTTCAGAGGCCATTTACTACATGTTCCGTTGCTCTGAGCGTGAAGTTTGTTCGAAGACTTGCTGCGCAACTTTTAATTTCCTTTCCAACGGTGAAGAGATTACGTCTCTAGCTCTTCTGGTTCCAAGATATGGCCGTTTAAAGTTAGAGGTTTTTTTTTCTTCAAACTGCTTTCTCACCCGTCCCCATGGCCATGCTTGAAATTTTGAACGAAAATGCAAAGTCATCCATTATCGTTCTTATGTCATTGGGGCTTCATGAATAAGCAAACCAAAGCCTGGGACACAATAACAAGGATCTTGGCGATGAAAAAGTTCCATTCTGGGTCATAGTCCCCCAAAGCACATTTGAAGACTTTCCACAAAACCTTCAACTTCAGAGGCCATTTACTCTATGTTCCGTTGCTCTGAGCGTGAACTTTGTCGAAGACTTGCTGCGCAACTTTTAATTTCCTTTCCAACGGTGAAGATACGTCTCTAGCTCTTCTGGTTCCAAAATTGGCCGTTTAAAGTTAGAGGTTTTTTTTCTTCAAAACTGCTTCTCTCACCCGTCCCTATGGCCATGCTTGAAATTTTGACGAAAATGCAAGGTCATCCATTATCGTTCTTATGTCATTGGGCTCCATGAATAAGCAAACCAAAGCCCTGGGACACAATAACAGAACTTGGCGATGAAATAGTTTCATTCTGGGTCATAGTCCCCCAAAGCACATTTGAAGACTTTCCACAAAACCTTCAACTTCAGAGGCCATTTACTCTATGTTCCGTTTGCTCTGAGCGTGAACTTTGTTCGAAGACTTGCTGCGCACAACTTTTAATTTCCTTTCCAACGGTGAAGAGATTAGGTCTCTAGCTCTTCTGGTTCCAAAGATATGGCCGTTTAAAGTTAGAGGTTTTTTTCTTCAAACTGCTTACTCACCCGTCCCCATGGCCATGCTTGAATTTTGACGAAAATGCAAGGTCATCCATTATCGTTGTTATGTCTTTGGGACTTCATGAATAAGCAAACCAAAGCCCTGGGACACAATAACAAGGATCTTGGCGATGAAATAGTTTCATTCTGGGTCATAGTCCCCCAAAGCACATTTGAAGACTTTCCACAAAACCTTCAACTTCAGAGGCCATTTACTATGTGTTCCGTTGCTCTGAGCGTGAACTTTGTTCGAAGAACTTGCTGCGCAACTTTTAATTTCCTTTCCAACGGTGAAGAGATTAGTCTCTAGCTCTTCTGGTTCCAAAGTTATGGCCGTTTAAAGTTAGAGGTTTTTTTTTCTTCAAAACTGCTTTCTCACCCGTCCCTATGGCCATGCTTGAAATTTTGACGAAAATGCAAGGTCATCCATTATCGTTCTTATGTCATTGGGGCTCCATGAATAAGCAAACCAAAGCCCTGGGACACAATAACAAGGATCTTGGCGATGAAATAGTTTCATTCTGGTCATAGTCCCCCAAAGCACATTTGAAGACTTTCCACAAAACCTTCAACTTCAGAGGCCATTTACTATGTGTTCCGTTGCTCTGAGCGTGAAGTTTTGTTCGAAGACTTGCTGCGCAACTTTTAATTTCCTTTCCAACGGTGAAGAGATTAGGTCTCTAGCTCTTCTGGTTCCAAAGTTATGGCCGTTTAAAGTTAGAGGTTTTTTTTCTTCAAAACTGCTTTCTCACCCGTCCCTATGGCCATGCTTGAAATTTTGACGAAAATGCAAGGTCATCCATTATCGTTCTTATGTCATTGGGGCTCCATGAATAAGCAAACCAAAGCCCTGGGACACAATAACAAGGATCTTGGCGATGAAAAGTTTCATTCTGGGTCATAGTCCCCCAAAGCACATTTGAAGACTTTCCACAAAACCTTCAACTTCAGAGGCCATTTACTATGTTCCGTTGCTCTGAGCGTGAAGTTTGTTCGAAGACTTGCTGCGCAACTTTTAATTTCCTTTCCAACGGTGAAGAGATAGGTCTCTAGCTCTTCTGTTTCCAAAGATATGGCCGTTTAAAGTTTGAGGTATTTTTCTTCAAACTGCTTTCTCACCGTCCCTATGGCCATGCTTGAAATTTTGACGAAAATGCAAGGTCATCCATTATCGTTCTTATGTCATTGGGGCTCCATGAATAAGCAAACCAAAGCCCTGGGACACAATAACAAGGATCTTGGCGATGAAATAGTTTCATTCTGGTCATAGTCCCCAAAGCACATTTGAAGACTTTCCACAAAACCTTCAACTTCAGAGGCCATTTACTATGTGTTCCGTTGCTCTGAGCGTGAACTTTGTTCGAAGACTTGCTGCGCAACTTTTAATTTCCTTTCCAACGGTGAAGAGATTAGGTCTCTAGCTCTTCTGGTTCCAAAGTTATGGCCGTTTAAAGTTAGAGGTTTTTTTTTTCTTCAAAACTGCTTTCTCACCCGTCCCTATGGCCATGCTTGAATTTTGACGAAAATGCAAGGTCATCCATTATCGTTCTTATGTCATTGGGGCTCCATGAATAAGCAAACCAAAGCCCTGGGACACAATAACAAGGATCTTGGCGATGAAAAGTTTCATTCTGGGTCATAGTCCCCCAAAGCACATTTGAAGACTTTCCACAAAACCTTCAACTTCAGAGGCCATTTACTATGTGTTCCGTTGCTCTGAGCGTGAAGTTTGTTCGAAGACTTGCTGCGCAACTTTTAATTTCCTTTCCAACGGTGAAGAGATTAGTCTCTAGCTCTTCTGGTTCCAAAGTTATGGCCGTTTAAAGTTAGAGGTTTTTTTTTCTTCAAACTGCTTTCTCACCCGTCCCTATGGCCATGCTTGAAATTTTGACGAAAATGCAAGGTCATCATTATCGTTCTTATGTCATTGGGGCTCCATGAATAAGCAAACCAAAGCCCTGGACACAATAACAAGGATCTTGGCGATGAATAGTTTCATTCTGGGTCATAGTCCCCCAAAGCACATTTGAAGACTTTCCACAAAACCTTCAACTTCAGAGGCCATTTACTATGTTTCCGTTGCTCTGAGCGTGAAGTTTGTTCGAAGACTTGCTGCGCTACTTTTAATTTCCTTTCCAACGGTGAAGAGATAAGGTCTCTAGCTCTTCTGGTTCCAAAGATATGGCCGTTTAAAGTTTGAGGTATTTTTTCTTCAAAACTGCTTTCTCACCCGTCCCTATGGCCATGCTTGAAATTTTGACGAAAATGCAAGGTCATCCATTATCGTTCTTATGTCATTGGGGCTCCATGAATAAGCAAACCAAAGCCCTGGACACAATAACAAGGATCTTGGCGATGAAATAGTTTCATTCTGGGTCATAGTCCCCCAAAGCACATTTGAAGACTTTCCACAAAACCTTCAACTTCAGAGGCATTTACTATGTGTTCCGTTGCTCTGAGCGTGAAGTTTGTTCGAAGACTTGCAGCCCAACTTTTAATTTCCTTTCTTTTGGTGAAGAAATTAAGTCTCTAGCTCTTCTGGTTCAAAAGTTATGGCCGTCTAAAGTTGGACCTTTTTTTCGTTAAAAACTGCTTTCTCAACCGTCCCCATGGCCATGCTTGAAATTTTGACGAAAATGCAAGGTCATCCATTATCGTTCTTATGTCATTGGGGCTTCTTGAATAAGCAAACCAAAGCCCTGAGACACAATAACAAGGACATTGGCGATGAAAAGTTTCATTCTGGGTCATATTCCCCTTATCACATGCTCAATTGACAGGTTTTTCCGATACAATGCATTCAGAGGCCATTTACTTGTTACCGTGAGTCTATCTTGAACCTATGTGCGATCTTGTAGACCACTTTTAATTTCCTTTCCAAAACTATCTTAATCATCACGCTAGCTCTTCTGGTTACAAAGTTATGGCCGTTTAAAGGAACAATTTTTTACTCACTTGAGCTTTCTCACCCGTCCCTATGGCCATGCTTGAAATTTTGATAAAATGCAAGGTCATCCATTATCGTTCTTATGTCATTGGGGCTTCTAATAAAACCAAAGCCCTGGGACACAATAACAAGGATCTTGGCGATGAAAAAGTTCCATTCTGGTTATAGTCCCCCAAAGCACATTTGAAGACTTTCCACAAAACCTCAAACTTCAAAGGCAATTTACCATTGTTCCGTTGCTCTGAACTGAATCTGAGGGCAACTTGCAGCGCACTTTTAATTTCCTTTCTTTTGGTGAAGAAATTAAGTCTCTAGCTCTTCTGGTTCAAAGTTATGGCCGTCTAAAGTTGAGGTTTTTTTTTCGTTAAAACTGCTTTCTCAACCGTCCCCATGGCCATGCTTGAAATTTTGACGAAAATGCAAGTCATCCATTATCGTTCTTATGTCATTGGGGCTTCATGAATAAGCAAACCAAAGCCCTGAGACACAATAACAAGGACTTGGCGATGAAAAGTTTCATTCTGGTTGTAGTCCCCCAAGCACATTTGAAGACTTTCCACAAAACCTCAACTTCAAAGGCCATTTACCATATGTTCCTTTGCTCTGAGCTTAAATCTGAGGGCAAACTTGCTGCGCAACTTTTAATTTCCTTTCTTTTGGTGAAGAAATTAAGTCTCTAGCTCTTCTGGTTCAAAGTTATGGCCGTTTAAAGTTGGACTTTTTTTTTCTTAAAACTGCTTTCTCAACCGTCCCCATGGCCATGCTTGAAATTTTGACGAAAATGCAAAGTCATCCATTATCGTTCTTATGTCATTGGGGCTTCATGAATAAGCAAACCAAAGCCCTGGGACACAATAACAAGGACTTGGCGATGAAAAGTTTCATTCTGGTTGTAGTCCCCCAAAGCACATTTGAAGACTTTCCACAAAACCTCAACTTCAAAGGCCATTTACCATATGTTCCTTTGCTCTGAGCTTAAATCTGAGGGCAAAACTTGCAGCGCAACTTTTAATTTCCTTTCCAACGGTGAAGAGATTATGTCTCTAGCTCTTCTGGTTCCAAAGTTATGGCCGTTTAAAGTTTGAGGTATTTTTTCTTCAAAACTGCTTTCTCACCCGCCCCATGGCCATGCTTGAAATTTTGACGAAAATGCAAGGTCATCCATTATCGTTCTTATGTCATTGGGGCTTCATGAATAAGCAAACCAAAGCCCTGGGACACAATAACAGGATCTTGGCGATGAAAATGTTCCATTCTGGCCATAGTCCCCCAAAGCACATTTGAAGACTTTCCACAAAACCTTCAACTTCAGAGGCCATTTACTACAGTTTCCGTTGCTCTGAGCGTGAAGTTTGTTCGAAGACTTGCTGCGCAACTTTTAATTTCCTTTCCAACGGTGAAGAGATTACGTCTCTAGCTCTTCTGGTTCCAAAGATATGGCCGTTTAAAGTTAGAGGTTTTTTTTTTCAAACTGCTTACTCACCCCGTCCCCATGGCCATGCTTGAATTTTGACGAAAATGCAAAGTCATCCATTATCGTTATTATGTCATTGGGGCTTCATGAATAAGCAAACCAAAGCCCTGGGACACAATAACAAGGATCTTGGCGATGAAAAAGTTTCCATTCTGGGTCATAGTCCCCCAAAGCACATTTGAAGACTTTCCACAAAACCTTCAACTTCAGAGGCCATTTACTCTATGTTCCGTTGGTCTGAGCGTGAACTTTAGTCGAAGACTTGCTGCGCAACTTTTAATTTCCTTTCCAACGGTGAAGAGATTACGTCTCTAGCTCTTCTGGTTCCAAAGATATGGCCGTTTAAAGTTAGAGGTTTTTTTTCTTCAAAACTGCTTTCTCACCCGTCCCTATGGCCATGCTTGAAATTTTGACGAAAATGCAAGGTCATCCATTATCGTTCTTATGTCATTGGGGCTCCATGAATAAGCAAACCAAAGCCCTGGGACACAATAACAAGGAACTTGGCGATGAATAGTTTCATTCTGGTCATAGTCCCCCAAAGCACATTTGAAGACTTTCCACAAAACCTTCAACTTCAGAGGCCATTTACTCTATGTTTCGTTGCTCTGAGCGAGAACTTTGTTCGGAGACTTGCTGCGCAACTTTTAATTTCCTTTCCAACGGTGAAGAGATTACGTCTCTAGCTCTTCTGGTTCCAAAGATATGGCCGTTTAAAGTTAGAGGTTTTTTTTCTTCAAAACTGCTTACTTCACCCGTCCCTATGGCCATGCTTGAAATTTTGACGAAAATGCAAGGTCATCCATTATCGTTCTTATGTCATTGGGGCTTCATGAATAAGCAAACCAAAGCCCTGGGACACAATAACAAGGATCTTGGCGATGAAATAGTTTCATTCTGGGTCATAGTCCCCCAAAGCACATTTGAAGACTTTCCACAAAACCTTCAACTTCAGAGGCCATTTACTATGTTTCCGTTGCTCTGAGCGTGAACTTTGTTCGAAGACTTGCTGCGCAACTTTTAATTTCCTTTCCAACGGTGAAGAGATTAGGTCTCTAGCTCTTCTGGTTCCAAAGTTATGGCCGTTTAAAGTTAGAGGTTTTTTTTCTTCAAAACTGCTTTCTCCACCCGTCCCTATGGCCATGCTTGAAATTTTGACGAAAATGCAAGGTCATCCATTATCGTTCTTATGTCATTGGGGCTCCATGAATAAGCAAACCAAAGCCCTGGCACAATAACAAGGATCTTGGCGATGAAATAGTTTCATTCTGGGTCATAGTCCCCCCAAGCACATTTGAAGACTTTCCACAAAACCTTCAACTTCAGAGGCCATTTACTATGTGTTCCGTTGCTCTGAGCGTGAAGTTTGTTCGAAGACTTGCTGCGCAACTTTTAATTTCCTTTCCAACGGTGAAGAGATTAGGTCTCTAGCTCTTCTGGTTCCAAAGTTATGGCCGTTTAAAGTTAGAGGTTTTTTTTTCAAAACTGCTTTCTCACCCTCCCTATGGCCATGCTTGAAATTTTGACGAAAATGCAAGGTCATCCATTATCGTTCTTATGTCATTGGGGCTTCATGAATAAGCAAACCAAAGCCCTGGACACAATAACAAGGATCTTGGCGATGAATAGTTTCATTCTGGGTCATAGTCCCCCAAAGCACATTTGAAGACTTTCCACAAAACCTTCAACTTCAGAGGCCATTTACTATGTGTTCCGTTGCTCTGAGCGTGAAGTTTGTTCGAAGACTTGCTGCGCAACTTTTAATTTCCTTTCCAACGGTGAAGAGATAAGTCTCTAGCTCTTCTGGTTCCAAAGATATGGCCGTTTAAAGTTTGAGGTATTTTTTCTTCAAAACTGCTTTCTCACCCGTCCCTATGGCCATGCTTGAAATTTTGACGAAAATGCAAGGTCATCCATTATCGTTCTTATGTCATTGGGGCTCCATGAATAAGCAAACCAAGCCCTGGGACACAATAACAAGGATCTTGGCGATGAAATAGTTTCATTCTGGGTCATAGTCCCCCAAAGCACATTTGAAGACTTTCCACAAACCTTCAACTTCAGAGGCCATTTACTATGTGTTCCGTTTGCTCTGAGCGTGAACTTTGTTCGAAGACTTGCTGCGCAACTTTTAATTTCCTTTCCAACGGTGAAGAGATTAGTCTCTAGCTCTTCTGGTTCCAAGTTATGGCCGTTTAAAGTTAGAGGTTTTTTTTCTTCAAAACTGCTTTCTCACCCGTCCCTATGGCCATGCTTGAAATTTTGACGAAAATGCAAGGTCATCCATCGTTCTTATGTCATTGGGGCTCCATGAATAAGCAAACCAAAGCCCTGGGACACAATAACAAGGATCTTGGCGATGAAATAGTTTCATTCTGGGTCATAGTCCCCCAAAGCACATTTGAAGACTTTCCACAAAACCTTCAACTTCAGAGGCCATTTACTATGTGTTCCGTTGCTCTGAGCGTGAAGTTTGTTCGAAGACTTGCTGCGCAACTTTTAATTTCCTTTCCAACGGTGAAGAGATTAGGTCTCTAGCTCTTCTGGTTCCAAAGTTATGGCCGTTTAAAGTTAGAGGTTTTTTTTTCTTCAAAACTGCTTTCTCACACCGTCCCTATGGCCATGCTTGAAATTTTGACGAAAATGCAAGGTCATCCATTATCGTTCTTATGTCATTGGGCTCCATGAATAAGCAAACCAAAGCCCTGGGACACAATAACAAGGATCTTGGCGATGAAATAGTTTCATTCTGGGTCATAGTCCCCCAAAGCACATTTGAAGACTTTCCACAAAACCTTCAACTTCAGAGGCCATTTACTATGTTCCGTTTGCTCTGAGCGTGAAGTTTGTTCGAAGACTTGCTGCGCACTACTTTAATTTCCTTTCCAACGGTGAAGAGATTAGGTCTCTAGCTCTTCTGGTTCCAAAGATATGGCCGTTTAAAGTTTGAGGTTTTTTTTCTTCAAACTGCTTTCTCTCACCCGTCCCTATGGCCATGCTTGAAATTTTGACGAAATGCAAGGTCATCCATTATCGTTCTTATGTCATTGGGGCTCTCATGAATAAGCAAACCAAAGCCCTGGGACACAATAACAAGGATCTTGGCGATGAAATAGTTTCATTCTGGGTCATAGTCCCCCAAAGCACATTTGAAGACTTTCCACAAAACCTCAACTTCAGAGGCCATTTACTATGTTTCCGTTGCTCTGAGCGTGAAGTTTGTTCGAAGACTTGCTGCGCAACTTTTAATTTCCTTTCCAACGGTGAGAGATTAGGTCTCTAGCTCTTCTGGTTCCAAAGATATGGCCGTTTAAAGTTAGAGGTTTTTTTTCTTCAAAACTGCTTTCTCACCCGTCCCTATGGCCATGCTTGAAATTTTGACGAAAATGCAAGGTCATCCATTATCGTTCTTATGTCATTGGGGCTTCCATGAATAAGCAAACCAACCCTGGGACACAATAACAGGATCTTGGCGATGAAATAGTTTCATTCTGGGTCATAGTCCCCCAAAGCACATTTGAAGACTTTCCACAAAACCTTCAACTTCAGAGGCCATTTACTATGTGTTCCGTTGCTCTGAGCGTGAACTTTGTTCGAAGACTTGCTGCGCAACTTTTAATTTCCTTTCCAACGGTGAAGAGAGATTCTCTAGCTCTTCTGGTTCCAAAGTTATGGCCGTTTAAGTTAAGGTTTTTTTTCTTCAAAACTGCTTTCCTCACCCCCCCATGGCCATGCTTGAAATTTTGACGAAAATGCAAGGTCATCCATTATCGTTCTTATGTCATTGGGGCTTCATGAATAAGCAAACCAAAGCCCTGAACACAATAACAAGGATCTTGGCGATGAAAAGTTTCATTCTGGGTTTAGTCCCCCAAAGCACATTTGAAGACTTTCCACAAAACCTCAACTTCAAAGGCCATTTACCATATGTTCCTTTGCTCTGAGCTTAAACTGAGGGCAAACTTGCAGCGCAACTTTTAATTTCCTTTCTTTGGTGAAGAAATTAAGTCTCTAGCTCTTCTGGTTCAAAAGTTATGGCCGTCTAAAGTTGGACTTTTTTTCGTTAAAACTGCTTTCTCACCGTCCCCATGGCCATGCTTGAAATTTTGATGAAAATGCAAGGTCATCCATTATCGTTCTTATGTCATTGGGGCTTCATGAATAAGCAAACCAAAGCCCTGGGACACAATAACAAGGACTTGGCGATGAAAAAGTTTCATTCTGGTTGTAGTCCCCCAAAGCACATTTGAAGACTTTCCACAAAACCTCCAACTTCAAGGCCATTTACCATATGTTCCTTTGCTCTGAGCTTAAATCTGAGGGCAAAACTGCTGCGCAACTTTTAATTTCCTTTCCAACGGTGAAGAGATTATGTCTCTAGCTCTTCTGGTTCCAAAGTTATGGCCGTTTAAAGTTAGAGTTTTTTTTTTGTCAAACTGCTTTCTCACCCGTCCCCATGGCCATGCTTGAAATTTTGACGAAAATGCAAGGTCATCCATTATCGTTCTTATATCATTGGGCTTCATGAATAAGCAAACCAAAGCCCTGGGACACAATAACAAGGATCTTGGCGATGAAAATGTTCCATTCTGGGCATAGTCCCCCAAAGCACATTTGAAGACTTTCCACAAAACCTTCAACTTCAGAGGCCATTTACTACATGTTCCGTTGCTCTGAGCGTGAAGTTTGTTCGAAGACTTGCTGCGCAACTTTTATTTCCTTTCCAACGGTGAAGAGATTACGTCTCTAGCTCTTCTGGTTCCAAAGTATGGCCGTTTAAAGTTTAGAGGTTTTTTTTTTTCAAACTGCTTTCTCACCCGTCCCCATGGCCATGCTTGAAATTTTGACGAAAATGCAAGGTCATCCATTATCGTTCTTATGTCATTGGGGCTTCATGAATAAGCAAACCAAAGCCCTGGGACACAATAACAAGGATCTTGGCGATGAAATAGTTTCATTCTGGGTCATAGTCCCCAAAGCACATTTGAAGACTTTCCACAAAACCTTCAACTTCAGAGGCCATTTACTCTATGTTCCGTTTGTCTGAGCGTGAACTTTGTTCGAAGACTTGCTGCGCAACTTTTAATTTCCTTTCCAACGGTGAAGAGATTAGGTCTCTAGCTCTTCTGGTTCCAAAGTGGCCGTTTAAAGTTAGAGTTTTTTTTCTTCAAAACTGCTTTCTCACCCGTCCCTATGGCCATGCTTGAAATTTTGACGAAAATGCAAGGTCATCCATTATCGTTCTTATGTCATTGGGGCTCCATGAATAAGCAAACCAAAGCCCTGGGACACAATACAAGGATCTTGGCGATGAAAAGTTTCATTCTGGGTCATAGTCCCCCAAAGCACATTTGAAGACTTTCCACAAAACCTTCAACTTCAGAGGCCATTTACTATGTATGTTCCGTTGCTCTGAGCGTGAACTTTGTTCGAAGACTTGCTGCGCAACTTTTAATTTCCTTTCCAACGGTGAAGAGATTACGTCTCTAGCTCTTCTGGTTCCAAAGTTATGGCCGTTTAAAGTTAAGGTTTTTTTTCTTCAAACTGCTTTCTCACCCGTCCCTATGGCCATGCTTGAAATTTTGACGAAAATGCAAGGTCATCCATTATCGTTCTTATGTCATTGGGGCTCCATGAATAAGCAAACCAAAGCCCTGGGACACAATAACAAGGATCTTGGCGATGAAATAGTTTCATTCTGGGTCATAGTCCCCCCAAGCACATTTGAAGACTTTCCACAAAACCTTCAACTTCAGAGGCCATTTACTCTATGTTCCGTTGCTCTGAGCGAGAACTTTGTTCGAAGACTTGCTGCGCAACTTTTAATTTCCTTTCCAACGGTGAAGAGATTAGGTCTCTAGCTCTTCTGGTTCCAAAGATGGCCGTTTAAAGTTAGAGGTTTTTTTCTTCAAAACTGCTTTCTCACCCGTCCCCATGCCCATGCTTGAAATTTTGACGAAAATGCAAGGTCATCCATTATCGTTCTTATGTCATTGGGGCTTCATGAATAAGCAAACCAAAGCCCTGGGACACAATAACAAGGATCTTGGCGATGAAATAGTTTCATTCTGGGTCATAGTCCCCCAAAGCACATTTGAAGACTTTCCACAAAACCTCAACTTCAGAGGCCATTTACTATGTGTTCCGTTTGCTCTGAGCGTGAATTTTGTTCGAAGACTTGCTGCGCAACTTTTAATTTCCTTTCCAACGGTGAAGAGATTAGTCTCTCTAGCTCTTCTGGTTCCAAAGTTATGGCCGTTTAAAGTTAGAGGTTTTTTTTTCTTCAAAACTGCTTTCTCACCCGTCCCTATGGCCATGCTTGAATTTTGACGAAAATGCAAGGTCATCCATTATCGTTCTTATGTCATTGGGGCTCCATGAATAAGCAAACCAAAGCCCTGGGACACAATAACAAGGACTTGGCGATGAAATAGTTTCATTCTGGGTCATAGTCCCCCAAGCACATTTGAAGACTTTCCACAAAACCTTCAACTTCAGAGGCCATTTACTATGTGTTCCGTTGCTCTGAGCGTGAAGTTTGTTCGAAGACTTGCTGCGCAACTTTTATTTCCTTTCCAACGGTGAAGAGATTAGGTCTCTAGCTCTTCTGGTTCCAAATTATGGCCGTTAAAGTTAGAGGTTTTTTTCTTCAAAACTGCTTTCTCACCCGTCCCTATGGCCATGCTTGAAATTTTGACGAAAATGCAAGGTCATCCATTATCGTTCTTATGTCATTGGGGCTTCATGAATAAGCAAACCAAAGCCCTGGACACAATAACAAGGATCTTGGCGATGAAATTTCATTCTGGGTCATAGTCCCCCAAAGCACATTTGAGACTTTCCCACAAAACCTTCAACTTCAGAGGCCATTTACTATGTGTTCCGTTGCTCTGAGCGTGAATTTGTTCGAAGACTTGCTGCGCAACTTTTAATTTCCTTTCCAACGGTGAAGAGATTAGTCTCTAGCTCTTCTGGTTCCAAAGTTATGGCCGTTTAAAGTTTGAGGTTTTTTTTCTTCAAAACTGCTTTCTCACCCGTCCCTATGGCCATGCTTGAAATTTTGACGAAAATGCAAGGTCATCCATTATCGTTCTTATGTCATTGGGGCTCCATGAATAAGCAAACCAAAGCCCTGGACACAATAACAAGATCTTGGCGATGAAATAGTTTCATTCTGGGTCATAGTCCCCCAAAGCATTTGAAGACTTTCCACAAAACCTTCAACTTCAGAGGCCATTTACTATGTGTTCCGTTGCTCTGAGCGTGAACTTTGTTCGAAGACTTGCTGCGCAACTTTTAATTTCCTTTCCAACGGAAGAGATTAGGTCTCTAGCTCTTCTGGTTCCAATTATGGCCGTTTAAAGTTAGAGGTTTTTTTTCTTCAAAACTGCTTTCTCACCCGTCCCTATGGCCATGCTTGAAATTTTGACGAAAATGCAAGGTCATCCATTATCGTTCTTATGTCATTGGGGCTCCATGAATAAGCAAACCAAAGCCCTGGACACAATAACAAGGATCTTGGCGATGAAATAGTTTCATTCTGGGTCATAGTCCCCCAAAGCACATTTGAAGACTTTCCACAAAACCTTCAACTTCAGAGGCCATTTACTATGTGTTCCGTTGCTCTGAGCGTGAAGTTTGTTCGAAGACTTGCTGCGCAACTTTTAATTTCCTTTCCAACGGTGAAGAGATTAGGTCTCTAGCTCTTCTGGTTCCAAAGTTATGGCCGTTTAAAGTTAGAGTTTTTTTTCTTCAAAACTGCTTTCTCACCCGTCCCTATGGCCATGCTTGAAATTTTGACGAAAATGCAAGGTCATCCATTATCGTTCTTATGTCATTGGGGCTCCATGAATAAGCAAACCAAAGCCCTGGGACACAATAACAAGGATCTTGGCGATGAAATAGTTTCATTCTGGGTCATAGTCCCCCAAAGCACATTTGAAGACTTTCCACAAACCTTCAAACTTCAGAGGCCATTTACTATGTGTTCCGTTGCTCTGAGCGTGAAGTTTGTTCGAAGACTTGCTGCGCAACTTTTAATTTCCTTTCCAACGGTGAAGATTAGTCTCTAGCTCTTCTGGTTCCAAAGATATGGCCGTTTAAAGTTAGAGGTTTTTTTTCTTCAAAACTGCTTTCTCACCCGTCCTATGGCCATGCTTGAAATTTTGACGAAAATGCAAGGTCATCCATTATCGTTCTTATGTCATTGGGGCTCCATGAATAAGCAAACCAAAGCCCTGGGACACAATACAAGGATCTTGGCGATGAATAGTTTCATTCTGGTCATAGTCCCCCAAAGCACATTTGAAGACTTTCCACAAAACCTTCAACTTCAGAGGCCATTTACTATGTGTTCCGTTGCTCTCTGAGCGTGAAGTTTGTTCGAAGACTTGCTGCGCAACTTTTAATTTCCTTTCCAACGGTGAAGAGATTAGGTCTCTAGCTCTTCTGGTTCCAAATATGGCCGTTTAAAGTTAGAGGTTTTTTTTCTTCAAAACTGCTTTCTCACCCGTCCCTATGGCCATGCTTGAAATTTTGACGAAAATGCAAGGTCATCCATTATCGTTCTTATGTCATTGGGGCTCCATGAATAAGCAAACCAAAGCCCTGGACACAATAACAAGGATCTTGGCGATGAAATAGTTTCATTCTGGGTCATAGTCCCCCAAAGCACATTTGAAGACTTTCCACAAAACCTTCAACTTCAGAGGCCATTTACTACATGTTCCGTTGCTCTGAGCGTGAAGTTTGTTCGAAGACTTGCTGCGCAACTTTTAATTTCCTTTCCAACGGTGAAGAGATTAGTCTCTAGCTCTTCTGGTTCCAATTATGGCCGTTTAAAGTTAGAGGTTTTTTTTCTTCAAACTGCTTTCTCACCCGCCCCATATGGCCATGCTTGAATTTTGACGAAAATGCAAGGTCATCCATTATCGTTCTTATGTCATGGGGCTCCATGAATAAGCAAACCAAAGCCCTGGGACACAATAACAAGGATCTTGGCGATGAATAGTTTCATTCTGGGTCATAGTCCCCCAAAGCACATTTGAAGACTTTCCACAAAACCTTCAACTTCAGAGGCCATTTACTATGTGTTCCGTTGCTCTGAGCGTGAACTTTGTTCGAAGACTTGCTGCGCAACTTTTAATTTCCTTTCCAACGGTGAAGAGATTACGTCTCTAGCTCTTCTGGTTCCAAATTATGGCCGTTTAAAGTTAGAGGTTTTTTTCTTCAAAACTGCTTTCTCACCCGTCCCCATGGCCATGCTTGAATTTTGACGAAAATGCAAGGTCATCCATTATCGTTCTTATGTCATTGGGCTTCATGAATAAGCAAACCAAAGCCCTGAACACAATACAAGGATCTTGGCGATGAAAAAGTTTCATTCTGGTCATAGTCCCCCAAAGCACATTTGAAGACTTTCCACAAAACCTTCAACTTCAGAGGCCATTTACTATGTGTTCCGTTGCTCTGAGCGTGA
This sequence comes from Anopheles merus, assembly GCF_017562075.2. Lineage (NCBI taxonomy): Eukaryota > Metazoa > Arthropoda > Insecta > Diptera > Culicidae > Anopheles > Anopheles merus. The sequence goes on along the minus strand of NW_024428735.1, from coordinate 1,748 downwards.
AGTTTGTTCGAAGACTTGCTGCGCAACTTTTAATTTCCTTTCCAACGGTGAAGAGATTACGTCTCTAGCTCTTCTGGTTCCAAAGTTATGGCCGTTTAAAGTTAGAGGTTTTTTTTCTTCAAAACTGCTTTCTCACCCGTCCCTATGGCCATGCTTGAAATTTTGACGAAAATGCAAGGTCATCCATTATCGTTCTTATGTCATTGGGGCCCATGAATAAGCAAACCAAAGCCCTGGACACATAACAAGGATCTTGGCGATGAAATAGTTTCATTCTGGGTCATAGTCCCCCAAAGCACATTTGAAGACTTTCCACAAAACCTTCAACTTCAGAGGCCATTTACTATGTGTTCCGTTGCTCTGAGCGTGAAGTTTGTTCGAAGACTTGCTGCGCAACTTTTAATTTCCTTTCCAACGGTGAGAGATTAGGTCTCTAGCTCTTCTGGTTCCAAAGTTATGGCCGTTTAAAGTTAGAGGTTTTTTTTCTTCAAAACTGCTTTCTCACCCGTCCCTATGGCCATGCTTGAAATTTTGACGAAAATGCAAGGTCATCCATTATCGTTCTTATGTCATTGGGGCTTCATGAATAAGCAAACCAAAGCCCTGGGACACAATAACAAGGATCTTGGCGATGAAATAGTTTCATTCTGGTCATAGTCCCCCAAAGCACATTTGAAGACTTTCCACAAAACCTTCAACTTCAGAGGCCATTTACTATTGTTCCGTTGCTCTGAGCGTGAAGTTTGTTCGAAGACTTGCTGCGCAACTTTTAATTTCCTTTCCAACGGTGAAGAGATTAGTCTCTAGCTCTTCTGGTTCCAAAGTTATGGCCGTTAAAGTTAGAGTTTTTTTTCTTCAAAACTGCTTTCTCACCCGTCCCTATGGCCATGCTTGAAATTTTGACGAAAATGCAAGGTCATCCATTATCGTTCTTATGTCATTGGGGCTTCATGAATAAGCAAACCAAAGCCCTGAGACACAATAACAAGGATCTTGGCGATGAAAAAGTTTCATTCTGGGTCATAGTCCCCCAAAGCACATTTGAAGACTTTCCACAAAACCTCAACTTCAAAGGCCATTTACCATATGTTCCTTGCTCTGAGCTTAAATCTGAGGGCAAAACTTGCTGCGCACTTTTAATTTCCTTTCCACGGTGAAGAGATTATGTCTCTAGCTCTTCTGGTTCCAAAGTTATGGCCGTTTAAAGTTAGAGGTTTTTTTCTTCAAAACTGCTTTCTCACCCACCCTCCCATGGCCATGCTTGAATTTTGACGAAAATGCAAAGTCATCCATTATCGTTCTTATGTCATTGGGGCTTCATGAATAAGCAAACCAAAGCCCTGGGACACAATAACAAGGATCTTGGCGATGAAAATTTCATTCTGGGTCATAGTCCCCCAAAGCACATTTGAAGACTTTCCACAAAACCTTCAACTTCAGAGGCCATTTACTACATGTTCCGTTGCTCTGAGCGTGAACTTTGTTCGAAGACTTGCTGCGCAACTTTTAATTTCCTTTCTTTGGTGAAGAATTAGGTCTCTAGCTCTTCTGGTTCCAAAGTTATGGCCGTTTAAAGTTGGAGGTTTTTTTTTCAAAACTGCTTTCTCACCCGTCCCCATGGCCATGCTTGAAATTTTGACGAAAATGCAAGGTCATCCATTATCGTTCTTATGTCATTGGGCTTCATGAATAAGCAACCAAAGCCCTGAGACACAATAACAAGGACATTGGCGATGAAAAAGTTTCAT
>NW_024428734.1:0-17808 GCF_017562075.2 Anopheles merus | reverse complement strand
ATAATAGATGGCAAAAAACTCAACATCAAATTTCAAGGCCATTGAAATAGTGCAAGATGGCTTCATTTCGATGAAACATGGCCGAACAACGATCATAGATGGCAACAAAACTCAACATCAATTTCAAGGCCATTGCAATAGTGCAAGATGGCTTCATTTGGATGAAACATGGCCGTAACAACGGTCATAGATGGCAACAAAACTCAACATCAAATTTCAAGGCCATTGAAATAGTGCAAGATGGCTTCATTTGGATGAAACATGGCCGTAACAACGTTAATAGATAGCAACAAAACTCAACATCACATTTCTAGGCCATTGAATAAGTGCCAGATGAACATGGCCGTAACAACGATCATAGATGGCAACAAAACTCAACATCAAATTTCAAGGCCATTGAAATAGTGCAAGATGACTTCATTTTGATGAAATATGGCCGTAACAACGATCATAGATGGCAACAAAAACTCAACATCAAATTCAAGGCCATTGAAATAGTGCAAGATGGCTTCATTTGGATGAAACATGGCCGTAACAACGATCATAGATGGCAACAAAACTCAACATCAAATTTCAAGGCCATTGAAATAGTGCAAGATAGCTTCATTTGGATGAAACATGGCCGTAAACAACGATCATAGATGGCAACAAAACTCAACATCAAATTTCAAGGCCATTGAAATAGTGCAGATGGCTCATTTGGATGAAACATGCCGTAACAACGTAATAGATGGAACAACAACTCAACATCAAATTTCAAGGCCATTCAAATAGTGCAAGATGGCTTCATTTGGATGAAACATGGCCGTAACAAGTTCATATGGCAACAAAACTCAACATCAATTTCAAGGCCATTGAAATAGTGCAAGATGGCTTCATTTGGATGAAACATGGCGGTAACAACGATCATAGATGGAAACAAAACTCAACATCAAATTTCAAGACCATTGAAATAGCGCAAGATGGCTTCATTTGGATGAAACATGGCCGTAACAACGATCATAGATGGCAACAAAACTCAACATCAAATTTCAAGGCCATTCAAATAGTGCAAGATGGCTTCATTTGGATGAAACATGGCCGTAACAACGATCATAGATGGCAACAAAACTCACACCACAAATTTCAAGGCCATTGAATAGTGCAAGATGGCTTCATTTGGATGATGAAACATGGCCGTAACAACGATAATAGATGGCAACAAAACAACATCAAAATTTCAAGGCCATTGAAATAGTGTAGCATGGCTTCATTTGGATGAAACATGGCCGTAACAACGACCATAGAGTGCAACAAAGCTCAACATCAAATTTCAAGGCCATTGAATTAGTGCCAGATGAACATGGCCGTAACAACGATAATAGATGGCAACAAAACTCAACATCAAATTTCAAGGCCATTGAAATAGTGCAAGATGGCTTCATTTGGATGAAATATGGCCGTAACAACGATCATAGATGGCAACAAAACTCAGCATCAAATTTCAAGGCCATTGAAATAGTGCAAGATGGCTTCATTTGGATGAAACATGGCCGTAACAACGATCATAGATGGCAACAAAACTCAACATCAAATTCAAGGCCATTGAAATAATGCAAGATGGCTTCATTTGGATGAAACATGGCCGTACAACGATCATAGATGGCAACAAAACTCAACATCAAATTTCAAGCCATTGAATAGGCAAGATGGCTTCAATTGGAGAAACATGGCCGTAACAACGATAATAGATGGCAACAAAACTCAACATCAAATTTCAAGGCCATTCAAATAGTGCAAGATGGCTTCATTTGGATGAAATATGGCCGTAACAACGATAGTAGATGGCACAAAAATCAACAATCAAATTTCAAGGCCATTGAAATAGTGCAAGATGGCTTCATTTGATGAAACATGGCCGTAACAACGATCATAGATGGAAACAAAAACAACATCAAATTTCAAGACCATTGAAATAGTGCAAGATGGCTTCATTTGGATGAAACATGGCCGTAACAACGATCATAGATGGCAACAAAACTCAACATCAAATTTCAAGGCCATTGAAATAGTGCAAGATGGCTTCATTTGGATGAAACATGGCCGTAACACACGATCATAGATGGCAACAAAACTCAACATCAAATTCAAGGCCATTGAAATAGTGCAAGATGGCTTCATTTGGATGAAACATGGCCGTAACAACGATAATAGATGGCAACAAAACTCAACATCAAATTTCAAGGCCATTGAAATAGTGCAAAATGGCTTCATTTGGATGAAACATGGCCGTAACAACCATAATAGATAGCAACAAAACTCAACATCAAATTTCAAGGCCATTGAATTAGTGCCAGATGAACATGGCCGTAACAACGATAATAGATGGCAACAAAAATCAACATCAAATTTCAAGGCCATTGAAATAGTGCAAGATGGCTTCATTTAGATGAAACATGACCGTAACAACGATAATAAATGGCAACAAAACTCAACATCAAATTTCAAGGCCATTGAAATAGAGCAGATGGCTTCATTTGGATGAAACATGGCCGTAACAACGATCATATATGGCAACAAAACTCAACATCAAATTTCAAGGCCATTGAAATAGTGCAAGATGGCTTCATTGGATGAAACATGGCCGTAACAACGATGATAGATGGCAACAAAACTCAACATCAAATTTCAAGGCCATTCAAATAGTGCAAGATGGCTTCATTTGGATGAAATATGGCCGTAACAACGATAATAGATGGCAACAAAACTCAACATCAAATTTCAAGGCCATTGAATAGTGCAAGATGGCTTCATTTGGATGAAACATGGCCGTAACAACGATAATAGATGGCAACAAAACTCAACATCAAATTTCAAGGCATTGAAATAGTGCAAGATGGCTTCATTTGGATCAAACATGGCCGTAACAACGAATCGAGGTTAGGAAGTATCGCAATCTAGCTGTGGCTCGAACATTTGTTTTCATGCTGCTGGTATAGTGTTACAACCCTAATGAAACCGTCCTTTCTGAGTGTAACTTTGTGATTCTTCCCATGGGCCATAAGGTAGGTGGCACATTATCTTCTTTGATTAGTACCAGTTGTCCCTTTTTTAGCTGTACCGGTTGAGCATGGAATGTTTTGCGCGGGCCTGAAGCTGTTGTAGGTATTCCGGATACCAATGCGACCAAATGGATTGTAAATATTTTGCACTAAGTCGAACTCCTTCAACCTATTGCTGGAACCTGGCTTCTATCAACTTGCGGTAGTGACAACATGTTTGACCAAACTAAAAAATGTCCTGGGGTTAGCGGCTCCGTATCTGAAGGATAGTGGAACTAAAGCCGAGAATTCATGCACAGTTCAACCTCAGCTAACAATGGACCATTCCTTCCTGAGTAAGGCTCGTGCTACCTAGCGTGCGGATGAGATGTTGTTTCGCTGACCGTACTTCCGCCTCCCACAAACCACCGAATTGGAGTGCCCTAGGTGGAATGAATTCCACTGGATTGTTGTTGTTGCTCTACCAGTTAAACACCTCGCTACGCTCCTGTTCACTGCACTTGAAAATTTAATAGAGGCGATGTAGCTCGTGTCCAGCTCCCTTGAATGTGGTAGCGTTATCAGAATGCAGATCAGCAACCTTCCCTCTGGGAGCCACGAAACGGCGTAATGCTGCCAGGAAAAGCTGTTGTAGTGAGGTCACTCACTAATTCGATGTGGAAGCTCTAGTTGCAAAGCACACGAAAATAGCGATGTTGCTTTCGTCGGACTTCGATTACGTACAGGTGATTTTAGATAGACCGGCCACAGTAGTCGTTGCCACTAACCGAAAACGGCCTTGTTGGTGAAACCCTTGAAATAGGAAGATCGGCTACGGCTTGTTTCACCAGCGTGGGGTTGGCCTTGAAGCATCTGTGACAACGATGATAAACAGCCTTCGTAAGATTGCGTCCACCGATTATCCAAAACCGTTGACGAAGGATGGATAGTAAATGTTCTGGTCCGGAATGCAAGTACTTCTGATGGTATGCCTCTGCCAATAGCGTAGAAAGCTGATGCTTCGAAGACAGTATGATTGATGCTTGGTGTTGAATCGGGTAAATTGGCATTGCTAAGTCGACCCCCAACACGCATGATTCCTGCTTGGTCGATAAATGGCGATAACCAGTTTAGCTTCGAGCTACGTGATAGCTCCTTACCATTTGCGATATGGTGTCGATCCTCTGCAAACGAATCCTGCTGGGCTAAGTGACACAACCATAACTCGGGTTGATCTAAATCATCGCTTGTAAGGGCGGAACTGAAGCAATGAGATCATGAATTGTGCCATTCGTTGTGAGCCTTTCCGATGGCTTCTTTGCCCTCAAACATTGAATGAACCGTAAACAGTATGCAGCAGTTCGACGAAGTTTTAGGTAAGTAGAAAACGTGAAAATAATCTGCTGTTAAAGTTTTTACAGTGGCTACTGCAGCAACTGGTAATTTTACTACTCGGTCCCCTTCTGTTGATTCGCCTTCCTCTGTTGCAGGTTCTCTGTGAAATATATTCACAAGTACTGGATGTGATATTAACTTGTGTAAATTTGATGAGAATGAAAAGAATGTTCCTTAATCGCTGGTCTGTTGCAACTGTGTCTTCGTTTGTCCTATAGTTCATTACATAATTCATTACAAAGTTCATTCGTGTAGTTCGAGCAGTTCATTTCGTGCAGTCCTAATTAGTCAAGTAGTTCTATCTATTCCTATGGTTTAGTTCCTTCTAATTCCTGCGTGTTTCGTGTTTTCTATTTGAATTCATATTTGAAATATTATAATAACCCAAAATCCAACATTCTCTTTTTGGCCAGTCGTTTTCCATGCCACTAAGCAAACGTGGCCCATGCCACCACTGATGACATGATTCTTTGATGATTCTGATGACATTGAATCTGTCCAACCAAATGCATCATATGTACCGGGGAGTGATTGACTGATCTTCCGGAATAGTTGCGTTGCTAATTTCGCTGCACAGAGCTCAAGCCTAGCGATTGAGGGGTTCGTCAACGACACAACCTTCGATTTAGCAGCCAAAAGTTGCACCGATAACCTGAATGAGCTTCTGCTCTGACGTAGCAACACGCACCATACGCATTTTGCGAAGCATCTGCGAAGGCATGCAACTGCACGCGTGTAGCCCCTCTAAGTGAATCTAGGAATGCATATTTCGCGCAGCAGTGGCAGTTAGAGTGAAACGATGCCCAATCCCTTTGGAGATGTGATGGAAGCCCGCTATCCCAGTCCCAAGGCTTTCCGTTACCTTCAAGGACCACTATTGTTGCATGAACAGTTTAGCAATAACGATAATGGGCTCAACAAACCAAGCGGGGAAATTTTGGCAATGTACGATAATGTTAGCCTCTTTGTTAAAACGGTTGCAGTGGTAGCAGATCAATCCGAAACTGACGCATATCTACTGCTGGTTCCCAAACAAGTCCTACTGTTGCCACAACTTGAGGATCATGCACTTCTTGTGCACGCCCTGGAGTGCTTCTGGTACGTGGCATGCCCATTTTTTTAACGCAAAGCCAGCCAATTAAGCATTTGCGAAATCTGTGTACGTATTCGATTGCATCTGAGATTTCATCTGTTCCCGATAATAGATCATGCACATAAAAGTCACGAAGTACTACATTTACTGCCAGTGGGTACTGAGTATGGTGATCATGAGTTATTTGCTTCAATGTCCTCGTTGCCAAGAATGGTGCGGATGCGGTGCGTCGTATGTTACTGTTAGTAGTTGGAAGGTTTGGATTGGTTCTGACGGATCTTCCCTGTAACGTATACACGGAGGTACTGATGGTCTCGCTCATCGTGGAGAATCTGGCGGTACATCTTTTCCACGTCGGCAGATAGCGCACGTGATCGAAAACGAACGATGATTGAGAAGAGGTCATCTTGGATGACCGGTCCCACTAATAGCTTATCGGTCAATGAGTACCCTGACGAAGTTTTGTAAGATGTATCAAATACAACTCGCACCTTTGTAGTTGTGCTCGTCTCTTTGGTCACCGCATGAATGTGGCAGGTAGTAGTGCTCGCATAAATCGTCGACCGGTTCGGTATGCCGTTTCTTATGACCCAGACGCTCATACTCTTTCATGAATTTTACGTATTCTCTTTCATTTTAGGATCAGCCTTTCAACGTCGCTAAACAGCTAAGAGTCGACGATCAGCAATTGACTTTGACGATCCTAAAACGACACGAGGATTAGAGCTTTGTGGCAAACATACAACATACCTGCCAGATGCATCTCTGGTTGTAGTGGTTACGAAATGCTTCTCGCAAGCATCCTCTTCCGCTGATAGTATAGGATCCTCAGCGACTGTTTCGATCTCCCAAAAGCGTTCCATTATAGATTCCAGTGAAGCGTGACGTCGGTAGATAGGTGGCATAGCTGCGAACCATGAGCACCACCTAACGATGCATTTCCTGCGACAACCCAGCCGAAAGCAGTCTCCACAAGCCATGGTTTCCCTTCGCCGAGGGGAACGTTTTCTACCGGAATGAAGCTCCCAGTATGTATCTCCACCGATGATGATGTCGATCTTGCCAGGCACATAAAATGAAGGGTCAGCAAGCGGCAAGCTCGGCATTTCCCATGATGATGCATCAATTGGAGCCGTTGGTATTTGAATAAAGGGAGAGTCCAAGATGAGCAATTCCAGCTGAGATGCACGAGTGTTGTTCCTTGCTTCGACGGTTGCAACGATCGAACCTTTCATCAGCTGTGACGCATTTCCGATACCTGCGACGGACACATTGACCTTGATGCGAGTTGTCCCGAGAAGCTTCCGAGCAAGCGTTTTTGGGGCCAAATTCGACATAGAACCGGAGTCGAGACGTGCTCTTGCTTTCATGTCTCTTTCCGTATCCGTCAACGATGTATAGCAGCGCGTTTCCAAAATCACCATACCATCAATGTTTTGAACTCCTTTCCCTCCTTTCCCTCCTTCCCCTTCTAAGCCTTCTTTCCCTTCTTTTCATCCTTTCCCTGCTTTCCCTCCTTTTCCTTCAATCCCTCCTTTCCCTCCTTACCCACCATTCCCTCGATTCCTTCCTTTCCTACCTTTCCCTTCTTTCCCTCCTTTCCGCCTTCCCACTTATCCCTCCTTTGCCTCTTTCCTACTATTCCCTCCTTTGCCACCTATTCCATCATTTTCTCTTTTGCCTATTTTTTCTCCTTTCTCTCCTTTCCCTCATTTCCCTGCTTTCCCACCTTTTAACTCCCTCCCTTCTTTCTCACCTTTTTCTCCTTTCCCCACCTTTTTTCCTTTTCCTCCTTTTCTTTCTTTCCCACCTTTTCCTTCTTGACCTTTTTCCCTTTTGTCATTGACGATAATTTAGACTTAAAAACAAAAAGTTGCTTGCTCAATACTTTCCGACTAGCTACGTTATGCAACGCGTCAGCGATGCGCACCGGTTTAACGATTTTAATGGAAAACATAGGCTAAGACGAATATGCTGATCGACGACGGTCAGTATTTTTAGAGTATAAATTCAATTGAATAAATTAATGAAGACATTATTTGCCAAGAGCCAGTTGGTGCGTTTATTATTGTGCTTAAGTCGGCGTGTACTGTGCCTGTCTTGAGCTGCTGCTCCGAAAGACACTTTCGTGTGCGCGATAAATGGTGGCTTCAGAGAGGACGCATCAATAAACGGATCGGCAAAAAGTCTCATTCCCTCCTTTCCCTCCTTTCCTCTCTTCCCTTCTATCGTCCTTTCCTTCCTTTCCCTCCTTTCCATACTTTCCCTCCTTCCCACTTTCCCTTCTTTCCCTCCTTTCCCTCCATTCCCTCCTTTGACTTCGTTCCCCCCATCTCTCCTTTGCCTCCTTTTCGTCCTTTCCCCCTTTTCGTCCTTTCTCTCCTTTCCCTTCCTTCCCTCTTTCCCACCTTGCCCTTCTTTCCCTCCTTTCCCTTCTTTCCCCCATTCCCTACTTTTCTACTTTTCCTGCATTCCTCCTTTCCCTCCTTTCCTTCCTTTCTCTCCTTTCCATCCTTTCCCACCCAATCACTTTTCCCTCTTTTTCATTCTTTCCTCCTTTCTCTCCTTTGCCACTTTTCCTTACTTCTCTCCTTTGCCACCTTTTTCTCCTTGGCATCGTTCACTTCAATCCCTCCTTTCCCTCCTTTCCCTCCTTTCCCTTCTTTCCCTTTTTTCCCTCCTGTCCCTCTTTCCATCCTTTCCCACCTTTCTTTCCATTTCCTTACATATCCTCCTTACCCTCCTTTCCCTCCTTTCTCTCTTTTCCTTCTTTTCCATCTTTCCTTCCTTCCCTTCTTGCCCTCCATTCCTATTTTTCCTCTTTTCCCTCCATATCTTTCTATCCCTTTATCCCTCGATATCCTCTTTTCTCTTTTCCCTTCCTTCACACAAATCCTACTAACCTCCTTTCCTTCTATTCCTCCTTTCCCTCTTATCCTTCTTTCCTTCTTTCCCTCCTTTCCCTACTTTCCCTTCTTCCCCACCTATCCTATTTCACCTCCTTTCCTTCCTGTCCCTTAATTTCCTGCTTTCCTTCTTTCACTCCTTTGCCTTATTTTCCTCCTGTCCCAACATTCCTTCTTTCCCTTCTTTCCTTGCATTCCCTCCTTTCCGTTCTCCTCCTTTCCCTCCTTTCCCTCCTTTCCCTCCTTTCCCTCCTTTCCCATTCTTCCCTCCTTCCCTCCTTTCCTTCCTTTCCCTCCTTTCCCTCTTTCCCTCCTTTCCCTCCTTTCCTCCTTTCTCTGCTTTCCCTTCTTTCCCTCCTTTCCTCCTTTCCCTCCTTTCCCTCCTATCCCTCCTATCCATCATTTTCCATCATTCCTACTATCCTTCCTGTTCCTCCTTTTCCTTCTTTCCCACAATTCCCCTTCCTTTTCTGCTTTCTCGTATCCCTCCGTTCCCTCCTTTGACTCTTTATCTCATTTCCCTCCGATCTCTCTTTTTCCTCTTTTGCTTTCTATCCCTCTTTTCTTCTTTTCCCTCTATATCCCCCTTTCCTCCTTTCCTTTCTTTTCCTCCTTTCCCTCTTTTTGCCCATTTCTCCTTTACCTTCATTCCTCCTTTCCATTCTTGCTCTGTTCCCTCATATTATCCTTTCTTTCCTTTCCCTCCCTTCCCTCCTTTCCCTCCTATCCCTCCTTTTCCTCCTTTCCTCCTTTTCTTTCTTTCCCTCCTCTTGCTGCTTCTCTCCTTCCCTCCTTACGCTCCTTCCCTCCTTTTCCTTCCCTATCTCCTTTCCTTACTTTCCCTCCTATCCCACCCTCCTTTCCTGCTTTTCTTCGTTCCCTCCTTCCCTTTTTTTCCTATTTCCTTCTTTTCCTCCTTTCCCTCTTCTGTCCATTCCTCCTTTCCCTCATTCCTTCCTTTCCCAGAATTTCTCTGTTCCCTCGTATCCCTCCTCCTTCTTTCCTCCTCTCTCCTATCCTTCTCTTCTGTTTTTTCTTTCTTTCTTTCTTTTCCTCCTTCCCTCTTTTCCGTCCATTCCCTCCTTTCCCTTCATTTTCTCCTTTCCATAATTCCTCTGTTCCCTCGTATCCCTCCTTCCCTCCTTTCCATCCTTTCCTCCATTCCCTTCTTTCCCTCCTTTCCCTCCTTTCCCTCTTTCCCTACTTTCCATTCTTTCCTCCTTTTCTTTTTCCTCCTTGCCCTCCTTTTCCTCCTTTCCCTTCTTTTCCTTCTTATCCTCCATTCTATCCTTTCCTTCCTTCCCTCCTTTCCCTTCTTTCCCTCCTTTCCGTCCTGCCTTCTTTCCCAACTTTCCCATCGTTCCCTTTCTAATAAATTAACACTTAAAAGCTGGCTGTGAAATACGTATTGCCGATAGCCATACGGAATAGATAAATTGTTGCGTTCTTTGCGCCAATCAATTTTCTACTGTTTATTCACTTGTTATTTCATTACATAGTTAGCTTGCTAGTTCATTTCATCCTAATACTTAAAAAATATAATAATATAAATTCTCCTGATCAGTAAATGTTGTGCATGTCGCTTTCCCATCGGTGTGATGATGAGTGAGGTGTAGTTTGTGTTGCTCTTCCTGTTGAAGTGTTTAAAGTGTGAAAGGGTGTAAATATGTGGAAATTTTTGTTACACATGACGGCTGAATAACAGACTTTGATGTGTAGTGAAGTTGTATCGAGAGACGATTAAAATACCCTTGATTTTAATTTATTTATTTTGTGTTGTTTCAGTAGCTGTAAACATTCCAATGTGTTAGTGAACTGTACGAACGAAGGAGGATCTCCTGAAATAGCATATAACGTATTAGTATTAGTTGTAAGCAAACGGGCATCGATCATTACTAATACACTCAGTGTGCTGATGAGTGTTTGTAAACACTCGTCATGAGTAGCAAGAAATGTATAAGACCGGTGTTGATTAGTGACGACCCGATTATTGTATGGGTATATGACATGGTCAATTTCATCGAGCTTGCACAAGGCTTACTAAGCCAGCGGCTAAGATGATAACGACATAGTGAACGTGAAGTATTGGTGCGATGATGTTGGAACAAGAAGGCTAAGGTGTATCAAAATCGGACGAAATGCTAGAAATCAAAGCGATGTTAGAAAATTAAATTGTCAATTGTTGCTATCGAGGAGAAAATTAAAAGTGTTGTGTGTGAAGTTGTTAGTATTGGTATTACCAATATGCTGAAAACTTCGATGATGCTCTTGAAACGAAATTGGCCAGTAGTGTTACTGATGCGGTAACATCGGCATCTCTAGCATTGAGAAAAAAAAAAATGCACAAAGTTGCATGCAATATGCCACAAAAAACATTGGTAGAAAATTTGATGCAACTTCCCTTAATTCGCAGGATACTGAACACACTGACAATAGGTACAACAGAGTGGACAACTCTAACTCGTAAAAGAAAAAGGACAGAAAAAGGACAAATAGAGGATGGAAACTCCAAGAAATACCAAACTTCCCAATATTCTCAAAAATAGATAATCAGTAAAAAACAATACAGGGACTTTAATAATTAAACCAAAGATAGATCAGACTTATGTTCGTTCTTTCACTTAAGCCACTCGATTTCGTTCTTCGCTGATTTTGGCGGCACACGAGGGGGTAATTTCAACGTCCAAAACAACAAACACACGACGGAGCTTGGGTACTCACGAAGGAAAAATCACTCAAATTAGAGCGAGAGACAGATAGAGAAAGCGAAAGGTCAATATAAAATCTTCGGCTTTTGACCGTTGGGTCCAGAGAGGACGCATCTACCAACGGATCGGAAAGTAGTAAAATTCCCTCTTATATCTCTTCTTTCCCTCCTTTCCCTTCTTTTCCTCCTCCCAACCTTCCTTCCTTTCCCTCCTTTCCCTCCTTTCTCTCCTTTCCCACCAATCCCCCTTCTCTCCTTTCCCTCTGTGTAGGATTGCGCCCTACACTAGATTACCTTAAACTCGCGATTCGAGTTTCAAAGGGAGCAAAAATCAGCACGATACCAAATACACCTGAGAGCGCTGACAAGTGTCAAGTAAGAGCTACCCGCCAAGGACTCTGTAAAAGATTTGCCAGCTGGGGTGATTTGAAGATGTAGAACAATAAATTCTGACTCCACAATCTGTGCTGTTAACTGAATTCTGCATATATTTCTTCGGGTACTTATTACAAAGTGCTGTGCTCCGTTAGCGATGTTTACATTTTGGGGTTTATACGCTGGCTTAATTTCCCCTCTTTCCGTGAACATACAAATGTTTCCTAATTGTTAGTCAATACATCACCCATGTTTACAAACTAATCACGCAGATGGCGCTACTGTGAAGTGTGAATAGTTGTGTCATTGCCTCGAGATAGCACTGCTATTGGTTTTACGGCTTACTTCACGTATACAACACATTGCCTACATTTTGGCGCATCTAAATCATAAAAATTCTGCCACCTTAAATTGTAATCAATTTAACTTGGGTGGGCAACACGCATATAAACTATTGGTCTATTTGTACCCTTACTGTTAATCAATGTAGCTACTCTTGAATGACCATCCTTTCCTGTATATAATTTATAATTCGTGCCAATGGCCATCTACAAGGTGGAGTATTTTCTTCTCTAATCAAACTAACGTTCCTATTTCGAAGTTCTGCTCAGTGCCCTTGAACCATTTTGATCTACTTGTAATGAATGGAGATACTCGTTGTGCCAACGATCCCAAAACCGCCGCTTGAGTTGTTGCACTTGCCGCCAATGGTTGAGACGGTTCTCTGGAATGTTGTTGAGATGATGTCTGGAACATCCTTCATGAGTGTACCGATCAAAAAATGGGCCTGATGTCAGCGCATTTACATCCGAGGGATCATCGGTAAGAGCAGTGATAGGGCGGGAGTTAAGACAACATTCAATTCTGCTAAAAACCGTTGTCATGTCCTCAAACGAAAGAGTTGATGCCCCGAGGACCCGTACCAGATGCGTCTTCATCGATTTTACTGCTGCCTCCACAATCCGCCGAAATGTGGGGCTCGAGGAGGGATGAATTTCCAAGTAATTCCATGCTCCAGTGTCCAAGAAGTGAGGGTGGCAAGCGTTGCTCGGAATGCAACATTGTGTACACTTCGTGAGATGATTATTAGCGCCCTTAAAGTTGGTGGTGTTGTCTGAATGGGATCTCCGAAGGTAGTCCCCGGCGGGCCACAAAACGACGTAGTGCAGAGAGGAAGGCTTCAGTCGTCAAGTTAATACCAGTTCAATGTGTACTGCACGGGTGATGAAACACACGAAGATCGCTGTATACGCCTTTGTGGGGACTGCCCGGCGGTGGGTACCTTTCACCAAAAGAGGTCCGCAATAGTCGACACCGCTTATCAAAAACGGTCTGTGCAGCATTTACTCTGCCGGATAGCAGATCTCCCATGAGAAGTATTTGTTGGGGGCGGGCCGAGCACGGAAGCACGTATAACACTCGTGTGAATTTTTCGTGCCAAATTACGCCCATTGATGATCCAGAATCGTGTTGCGGCTAATACTTAACATTAATTGCGGGTGGAGCATGCAATTGTGTCAAGTGATAATGTTTTATTATCATACTACCAATGGATTGGACCAGGAACTACAACTGGATGTTTAGCGTCCATAAGGAGATGCATTTACCAGTCGTCCTCCAATCCTGATGAGTCCATCTGCTCCTAGTTGAGGGTTGAACCATTTCATTTGGATGATGCAGAACGGGTTGGTTACGTTGAAGTGCCTTAAGTTCTGACTTAAAGCATTCGTGTTGAGCGAGTCGACACAGCTGATCCTCTGCATCTCTCAGATCTGCAGTGGTTAGACCAATTCTATCATAACTGCGTCAATTGTGTCGCCGATTGAAAAACTGGATCCAGTTTGCCATTATCCGTCGTCGAAGTTTTGAATACGATGAATAACAGCGAAAATATTCTATGTGGGTGTCACATCCACTACTGGATACGCTAATAGTAAACGCTCGCTGTTCTTCATGGCATCCTGACTGGCTGATATGTAGACTGTTCATATTGATAGTGTAAGTGCCCATTCATGTTGCGGTGAACGCATCCAACTTGGACCACTGCCACCATAAAGAACTGTTGAGAGAGATCGATGCAGGAACATCCTCTTGAAGCCAGATCTGCAGGATTTTCCATCCAGAAATATGTCGCCAACTGCTGCCCTGAGTCATCTGTTGTATTTGAAACACTCGATTCCAACAATGGCTTCCATCGGCTGGGAGGAGATCGAAGCCAATGTATCACGGTCATTGAGTCGGTCCAGAACACAGCAGGATACGTGTATGCTACTGCCCTTTTACTTGTTCATAAAGTTGTCCAGCAGCTGAGCAGCGCATAACTCTAAGCGGGCTATGGAATGTTTCACCTTCAGTGGAGAACCTTGTTTTTGATGCAAATAGCTGAATGTTGATGTCGCCAGCTTCGTTGTGCTCCTTAGATAGCAACACCACCGTAGCCTTGTTCCGAGGCATCGCAAAAAAAGTGAAGCTGAACTTCAAAGAATCTGCTGCCACCGCTACCCTCGGAATCGTCAATGTTTGAGATGGATTAGCTGGGACTGGAACTGTATCCACTGTTGTTGTAATGACAGTGGGAGCTCATCATCCCATCCTCACAGTGGGAGTCATCCTTCTTGAGACTCAATATTGTTGTAATAGTTGCTTCGCAACGGCCTTTACAGGATCAATGATGCCAAGCGGGTCGTATATGCGAGCTATACATGAAGCCACCTTTCGTTTGGTGAATAATCCTTTCGGTTCTATTTCACCAACTTTGAATTGAAGTTCATCTGTTGAAGGTCCCACTACGTCCAACGTGACAGGGGCCCTTCGCTCTATTGATTGATGTGAACGGGCTTGATGCTAGATTACTGTCATCTAATCCAGCAAGCACAGAGGGTTCGTTGGAGGCCCATTTCCGGAGAGGAAATCCTCCCTTTTGGTAAAGTTGTTCTATCATTCTGTAAGCGCCTAGCTTGCTTCACAGAATCTGCTCCAGAAACAAAATCATCTACGTAGAAGTCGGATGCACGCGCTGCAGCTACTTGAAACTGTTGTCCAGGTCTTCGCAAGTCTGTTGCAATGATCGTATGGCCAAGAATGGAGTGATGCTGTTGCATAATGTCACTGTGTTTAGTTTATACTCCCTGAAAAGGTTCGTCAGGTGAAGTGCGCCATAAAATCCGTTGTAATGCACGATTTGCTGGATGCATCCACACTTGCCGGTACATCTTGGCCACATCTGCCGTCAGTGCGATGGTATACGTTGAAACCGTAACAAAATGGATGTTGCATCTTGTTGGATGGCGGGTCGGTCCGACCATCAGCATGTGTCATTCAGAGACAATCCGTTACTGGACTTGCTTGATGCGTCAAAACGACTCGATATTTAGTTTAGTACTATCGACCTTAAAAACGGGTGGTGTGGAAGGAAAAGGTTTCACCAGTGATTCATCTGCTGGCACTTTGCACATATGCCCCATACGCTGATACTCGTCCATGAACTCTATGTATGCCTTTCGAGTTTCTGGTTTCCTCTGGAGACGACGTTCAATAACCAGAAACCGCCGCAAAGCAATCACTTGGAGTCTCCTAGCTTTCCAGACATTTGTGATTTCCTTTGTAGTCGGACGATGTATTTCTCGTTTTCGTTGCGAAGTAGTTGTTTTACGATAAAAATCTTCGCAAGCTCGTTCTTCCAAACTCCAGTAGGCTCATCCTTCACCAGTTCCTCAATGTCCAAGAATTTCTTCATCAGATCGTCGATTGCTGTCATGCCACACAATTGGCTCGACAGATATTTCAACAAGAGCAGTTCCACTCACGATCCAGCCGAATTTCGACTCTTGAAGTATCGGACGATGCTTACCAAATGATACGACGCTCCTTCAACAACTCGTAGAACATCTCGGCACCAAGCATGATGTCCACACTTCCAGGCTGATTAAACGTCGGATCTGCCAAAATGTATTCAGCCGGATGTTCCAGTTTGCTGATGTTTACCGGCCGAGTTGGTAAATTTGCCGTAGGTTTGGGCAAAACCAGTAAATTGACGAAAAACACGTATCGTCGGAGCAGCGGGATCGAATTGTGGCTCTCTACCAGCATGTTGGACGTTGATGTTGAGCTGCCACCAATGCCCGATAGAGGAATGTTGACAAGTTCCTTGGCAACCGCAGTAGTTGGGCCAATCTACCAGACACGAAGTTCGATTGCGCGAGCCGCTATCCAGTAGTGCTCGCGCATGATGCTCAATCCCTTGGCGTCCATGATGTTGATGATCACTGTAGATAACAGGACAGTGGAGGTAGCCTCTCCATTCACAGTCAAGGCAACCTGAGGTGAAAACTGGCTTCTGGTCGGCTGTGATGTAGTTGCAACGGCTTGGGGACGACTGCGTGGAGGCAGATGGCACATTTTCTGTCCTTGCCATATCGTTGTTCAGCTCGATATGAAGAAGCGTGTGATGACGTCTGGCAGTGGCGACATTTTTTTCGAGTCGCACTTGGATGATGAATGTCCGGAACCAAGGCAATTGTAGCATAAATGAAGTGATTGTGCCTTCGCCTGTTTCTCACCTACGGAGAGCTTGAGAAAATCAGGACACAAGGAAATGGAATGCTGATTGCCACGACAAAGTTTACAGGCTTGTACCGATGATGTCTAAGCTTAGCACCTGCCACCTTGCCTTTTTCTCGCCTTTGCCTGGAGCACACTGGTCTAGCACATCACATTGCTCTGCACAAAAATTCGAGCGTAGACTTCAATTCGGGAAACTGCCCTCGGGTCATTGTCCGTTCCCACAGCTTCCTTGTTTCTGCATCGAAACATGATGCCAAGATGTGGGTCATGATCAAATCGCTGGTACCGTCGATCTCCTTTTTCATGTAAGACAGTCCGTCTACATGATTTTTACACGTCTCCATTAAATCACGCAGATCCACGTGCAGATTCTCTGGCGAGGGGTTTCATTTGAAGCAATCCCGAAATATTGTCCGTCAACAATTACGCGAGGATTTTCGTAACGGTCCTCTAGTATCTACCAAGCACTGACGAAATTGTTACCGGCGATGATGCTTGCATTTAAGTGCCACTTGCATTGCCGACAAAGCCGACCAAAGGTGATAAGCTTGACAGCATCAGATGCACCAGATTGCTGCACAATGTCCGAAAACATTGATTTGAATTTAGGCCACTGGGAGTACGTTCCATCGAACGTTGGCATGGGAATGTTAGATGGTGCGACGGTGCTATTACCACTGGATTCACCGGAGCAGATGCGGCACTTGGTGTCCACGTACAATCAATGTTTAATTGAATGCAAATCTTCGAGTATGCTTCGTCTTCAGCAAAGTCGAATCCATGTCAGCGAGAGCTAGGGCAATTCTTTTTCAAATATTGCATTCTGCTTGGCTTTTAAATCGTTCAAATATTGCCACTTGACGTAATGGGTAGATGCCGTGATTGGATTTGCTGTGACTGCTTCCAGTAGCTGAATGAGTTTGCGTTACAAAATGCAGAAGCCTTAAGCTCTCTTTGTGTGGCGGAGATTCATCGTCCCCATAGTGGTACATTTGTTCAGTAACGATAGCTTGGGATGCAGATTTTTGTGCAGCTAGCGATGCAGTTGTGGTGCAGTTGATAGTGCAGTGGGTGGTGCAGCTTGTGTACCGCTTGTGGTGCACCCTGTTTCTTCTTGTGATGCAGGATCTTCTACACGCTGCGATGTGGATCGAGTTGTCGGCATGATGAATTGTAGATGCTTTTCCTACTGATATCGTGATGAACAGGCAAGGCGATGTCTATACACCGCAAAATGACGATAGGAGTTGCTCGTTTGTGGAAGTCTTCCTCGTTGGGCCAAGCTTTGTGCCGTTGTCCAATACAACGCACTCTCAGGGATGGATTGGCTGACAGTGGATGTCTTCCTCGTTGGGCCAAGCTTTGTGCCGTTGTCCAATACAACGCACTCTCAGGGATGAATTGGCCGACAGTGATGTCCTCCTCGTTGGGCCACGCTGTACGCCGTTGTCCAATACAACGTGTTTATGGATGAGATGCCGCCAGTGGATGTCTTCCTCGCTGGGCCACGCCGTATGCCGTTGACCAATAAACGCAGTTTAAGGGATGAGATGGCCGCAAGTGGATGTCTTCCTCGCTGGGCCACGCCGTATGCCGTTGTCTAATACAACGCACCTCAGTTCACTGGTTCACTCTTACTTTACCGGCCTGGCCGGCATCCGATTCGAAGGACCAAAATGTGTAGGATTGCGCCTTACACTAGATTACCTTAAACTCGCGATTCGAGTTTCAAGGGAGCAAAAATCAGCA
>NW_024428733.1:0-17836 GCF_017562075.2 Anopheles merus | reverse complement strand
ATAGAGCATAAATTCATGCTGCAGAGCCTCCGCAACATAGAGTTATGCTGTCTGGACAAAGTAAGGCATAATTTTATGCTACAGTTGCCTCCGTAACATAGATTTATGCTGTCTGGACAACATAGAGCATAAATTTATGCTACAGAGGCCTCTGCAACATAGATTATGCTGTCTGGACAACATAGAGCCATAAATTTATGCTACACAGAGACCTCCGCCACATATATTTTATGCTGTCTGGACAACATAGGCGCATAAATTTATGCTACAGACCTCCGCAACATAGATTTATGCTGTCTGGACAACATAGAGCATAATTTTATGCTACAGAGCCTCTGCAACATAGATTTTATGCTGTCTGACAACATAGAGCATAAATTTATGCTACAGAACCTCTGCAGCATAGATTTATGCTGTCTAGACAACATAGAGCATAAATTTATGCTACAGAGCCTCTGCAACATAGATTTATGCTGTCTGGACAACATAGAGCATACATTTATGCTACAGAGCCTCCGCAACATAGATTTATGCTGTCTGGACAACATAGAGCATGAATTTATGCTACAGAGCCTTCGCAACATAAATTTATGCTGTCTGGACAACATAGAGCATAAATTTATGCTACAGAGCCTCCGAAACATAGATTTATGCTGTCTGGACAACATAGAGCATAAATTCATGCTGCAGAGCCTCCGCAACATAGAGTTATGCTGTCTGGACAAAGTAAGGCATAATTTTATGCTACAGAGCCTCCGTAACATAGAGTTATGCTGTCTGGACAACATAGAGCATAAATTTATGCTACAGAGCCTCTGCAACATAGATTTATGCTGTCTGGAAACATAAGAGCATAAATTTATGCTACAGAGCCTCCGCCACATATATTTTTTGCTGTCTGGACAACATAGCGCATAAATTTATGCTACAGAGCCTCCGCAACATAGATTTATGCTGTCTGGACAACATAGAGCATAATTTTATGCTACAGAGCCTCTGCAACATAGATTTATGCTGTCTGACAACATAGAGCATACATTTATGCTACAGAGCCTATGCAGCCTAAATTAAAGCTGTTAAATAAACAAATGGTTTGTTTTTAATACATTGCAGAGCGAAGACAACGTCTTTTGCTTTGTTTCTTGGATTTGTTTCGTCCGGCACCAGGCGTCTCCATCGAATTCCCGGTTTGTATTTTTCTTTTTCTTCGAACTCATTGTGTCCCCGACGGGTGCTGAACTACATTTTACGCTTGCAAATACCAAGTTCTAGCGAGGTCGCACCACGGGAACTGCGCTGCTGTGCTGTTAGTTTTCGACATTTCTGCAATATTGGCATTTTTGTTAAGAAATCCCAAAATCGTCAATATCTCGAAAAGTAAGCGTTTAGAGGAAATTTTGACTTTATGTTGAACGCTTAAATGACCCCATTTACCCGAAAATGTACTCGAAATGCACTTTCAAGACACTCGATTTCGCCCCAACTCACCCCCTAATAAGGGTGCAGGGGGTGCCAGGGGGTGCCAGGGGATGCAAATGGGGTGGGGGTGTAAGGGTCACTCACCCTACCCCCTCCACCCCCTACCCCACCCCTGCCCCCCTTCCCTGTATACCCCCATATCCAGTCAGCGTCCATATGGTCTACCCAGTTCCTTGTTTTCTAACTGCATTTTCGGGGCCCGCCTAACGGTTTTTATTCACAAAATTGTACTAACACTTACAGCCGCGGCTTTTTTTTTGCCGGTTTTTCGCCAATAACTCGGAAAGGGTGTGTCCTAGCAGAAGTGATGTATGGGGCGATGGTAGGGCCCGGGGTATACACCTTCGCTCCTCATGCCCCCACCCCCTCCGACCACCTCCTCCCGCCCCTCTAGGGGCGAAAAACGCGATTTTTCTATCTTTTGATCGGCGCATGCAAATCAAAACTTATTTGAAGTTTTCGACGCCTTTTTCCACCAGGAACAACATACTAAAATTTGGTTCATTTTCCTGGGCGTCTACATAAGTTACACCCCCCCGCGCGTTTTTCGTAGAGGACTTCGACCCGATTTTGAGTAATGAGTTTTGCTCGTACATAGGCAAATGATATATGGAATTTGGTCTACTCCGCGAGCCCTTTTCAACTGGGGTAATGGATCCGGGATCGGAAAAGTTTCCGGTGTACCTGTATGTAAAAGGGTGAAATTTTCACAAAAAAACACGTTTTTTCGGCCCGTAGTCGAGCGGAGTGGTTCCTACGAGGGCGCTTGTAAGACAAAATTTTGCACAACTCGTCAAGACGCATCCGCCGGTATCTAATATAGCGCTATATTAGCTTCCGCTCGTGAGTTACAGCCCTCCAAAGTTGCGATTTTCCGTTTTTTCCTTTCTCTTCCGGCAGTATGGGCAGGGGGTGAGCGGAGGTGCATTACTCCACAAGCGGATAGTACTCGTCACGACGCTTCCAACGGTACCCTGGGCGCGCTTGTATTAGCTCTCGTTCGAAAGTTATGCTCATATAAGGGCCATTGCGGGGGTGGAAAATCGCGTTTTTGGCCCACTTTGACCGTGAATACCGTCGAAACGTTGCGTCCGAAGCCATTGCATGCTTTGGCAATCTTGTAGAGCTACTCAAGCGCTATCGAATTTGTATTCATGCACGTTTTCTGTGGTGCAAAACATTCGCACAGTATGCGTTTGAAGTGAACAGTTTTTTGCTGAAAAATCGCTAATAACAAAAGTGTATCCAACATACGAATTTGAACTTTGGAACACTTTGGAAGTCATACCAAGTGCATCCAAAGTACCAAAAATCACTTTGAAACAACTTTGGAAGTCATACCAAGTGCATCCAACATACTTGCAAACACTTTGACATGACTTCCAACGACATAAAATTGTAAATTAACAAAGATTTATGCTGTCTGGACAACATAGAGCATAAATTTATGCTACAGAGCCTTCGCAACATAGATTTATGCTGTCTGGACAACATAGAGCATAAATTTATGCTACATAGCCTCCGCAACATAGATTTATGCTGTCTGGACAACAAGAGCATAAATTTATGCTACAGAACCTCTGCACATAGATTTATGCTGTCTAGACAACATAGAGCATAAATTTATGCTACAGAGCCTCTGCAACAAGATTTATGCTGTCTGGACAACATAGAGAATAAATTTATGCTACAGAACCTCTGCAGCATAGATTTATGCAGTCTAGACAACATAGAGCATAAATTTATGCTACAGAGCCTCTGCAACATAGATTTATGCTGTCTGGACAACATAGAGCATGAATTTATGCTACAGAGCCTTCGCAACATAAATTTATGCTGTCTGGACAACATAGAGCATAAATTTATGCTACAGAACCTCCGCAACATAGATTTATGCTGTCTGGACAACATAGAGCATAAATTCATGCTGCAGAGCCTCCGCAACATAGAGTTATGCTGTCTGGACAAGTAAGGCATAATTTTATGCTACAGAGCCTCCGCAACATAGATTTATGCTGTCTGGACAACATAGCATAAATTTATGCTACAGAGCCTCTGCAACATAGATTTATGCTGTCTGGACATCATAGAGCATAATTTATGCTACAGAGCCTCCGCAACATAGAGTTATGCTGTCTGGACAACATAGCGCATAAATTTATGCTACAGAGCCTCCGCAACATAGATTTTTGCTGTCTGGACAACATAGCGCATAAATTTATGCTACAGAGCCTCCGTAACATAGAGTTATGCTGTCTGGACAACATAGAGCATAAATTTATGCTACAGAGCCTCTGCAACATAGATTTATGCTGTCTGGACAACATAGAGCATAAATTTATGCTACAGAGCCTCCGCCACATATATTTTTGCTGTCTGGACAACATAGCGCATAAATTTATGCTACAGAGCCTCCGCAACATAGATTTATGCTGTCTGGACAACATAGAGCATAATTTTATGCTACAGAGCCTCTGCAACATAGATTTATGCTGTCTGGACAACATAGAGCATAAATTTATGCTACAGAGCCTTCGCAACATAGATTTATGCTGTCTGGACAACATAGAGCATACATTTATGCTACAGAGCCTCCGCAACATAGATTTATGCTGTCTGGACAACATAGAGCATGAATTTATGCTACAGAGCCTTCGCAACATAAATTTATGCTGTCTGGACAACATAGAGCATAAATTTATGCTACAGAGCCTCCGCAACATAGATTTATGCTGTCTGGACAACATAGAGCATAAATTCATGCTGCAGAGCCTCCGCAACATAGAGTTATGCTGTCTGGACAAAGTAAGGCATAATTTATGCTACAGTGCCTCCGTAACATAGAGTTATGCTGTCTGGACAACATAGAGCATAAATTTATGCTACAGAGCCTCTGCAACATAGATTTATGCTGTCTGGACAACATAGAGCATAAATTTATGCTACAGAGCCTCCGCCACATATATTTTTGCTGTCTGGACAACATAGCGCATAAATTTATGCTACAGAGCCTCCGCAACATAGATTTATGCTGTCTGGACAACATAGAGCATAATTTTATGCTACAGAGCCTCTGCAACATAGATTTATGCTGTCTGGACAACATAGAGCATAAATTTATGCTACAGAACCTCTGCAGCATAGATTTATGCTGTCTAGACAACATAGAGCATAAATTTATGCTACAGAGCCTCTGCAACATAGATTTATGCTGTCTGGACAACATAGAGCATACATTTATGCTACAGAGCCTCCGCAACATAGATTTATGCTGTCTGGACAACATAGAGCATGAATTTATGCTACAGAGCCTTCGCAACATAAATTATGCTGTCTGGACAACATAGAGCATAAATTTATGCTACAGAGCCTCCGAAACATAGATTTATGCTGTCTGGACAACATAGAGCATAAATTCATGCTGCAGAGCCTCCGCAACATAGAGTTATGCTGTCTGGACAAAGTAAGGCATAATTTTATGCTACAGAGCCTCCGTAACATAGAGTTATGCTGTCTGGACAACATAGAGCATAATTTATGCTACAGAGCCTCTGCAACATAGATTTATGCTGTCTGGACAACATAGAGCATAAATTTATGCTACAGAGCCTCCGCCACATATATTTTTGCTGTCTGGACAACATAGCGCATAAATTTATGCTACAGAGCCTCCGCAACATAGATTTATGCTGTCTGGACAACATAGAGCATAATTTTATGCTACAGAGCCTCTGCAACATAGATTTATGCTGTCTGGACAACATAGAGCATAAATTTATGCTACAGAGCCTTCGCAACATAGATTTATGCTGTCTGGACAACATAGAGCATACATTTATGCTACAGAGCCTCCGCAACATAGATTTATGCTGTCTGGACAACATAGAGCATGAATTTATGCTACAGAGCCTTCGCAACATAAATTTATGCTGTCTGGACAACATAGAGCATAAATTTATGCTACAGAGCCTCCGCAACATAGATTTATGCTGTCTGGACAACATAGAGCATAAATTCATGCTGCAGAGCCTCCGCAACATAGAGTTATGCTGTCTGGACAAAGTAAGGCATAATTTTATGCTACAGTGCCTCCGTAACATAGAGTTATGCTGTCTGGACAACATAGAGCATAAATTTATGCTACAGAGCCTCTGCAACATAGATTTATGCTGTCTGGACAACATAGAGCATAAATTTATGCTACAGAGCCTCCGCCACATATTTTTGCTGTCTGGACAACATAGCGCATAAATTTATGCTACAGAGCCTCCGCAACATAGATTTATGCTGTCTGGACAACATAGAGCATAATTTTATGCTACAGAGCCTCTGCAACATAGATTTATGCTGTCTGGACAACATAGAGCATAAATTTATGCTACAGAACCTCTGCAGCATAGATTTATGCTGTCTAGACAACATAGAGCATAAATTTATGCTACAGAGCCTCTGCAACATAGATTTATGCTGTCTGGACAACATAGAGCATACATTTATGCTACAGAGCCTCCGCAACATAGATTTATGCTGTCTGGACAACATAGAGCATGAATTTATGCTACAGAGCCTTCGCAACATAAATTTATGCTGTCTGGACAACATAGAGCATAAATTTATGCTACAGAGCCTCCGAAACATAGATTTATGCTGTCTGGACAACATAGAGCATAAATTCATGCTGCAGAGCCTCCGCAACATAGAGTTATGCTGTCTGGACAAAGTAAGGCATAATTTTATGCTACAGAGCCTCCGTAACATAGAGTTATGCTGTCTGGACAACATAGAGCATAAATTTATGCTACAGAGCCTCTGCAACATAGATTTATGCTGTCTGGACAACATAGAGCATAAATTTATGCTACAGAGCCTCCGCCACATATATTTTTGCTGTCTGGACAACATAGCGCATAAATTTATGCTACAGAGCCTCCGCAACATAGATTTATGCTGTCTGGACAACATAGAGCATAATTTTATGCTACAGAGCCTCTGCAACATAGATTTATGCTGTCTGGACAACATAGAGCATACATTTATGCTACAGAGCCTATGCAGCCTAAATTAAAGCTGTTAAATAAACAAATGGTTTGTTTTTAATACATTGCAGAGCGAAGACAACGTCTTTTGCTTTGTTTCTTGGATTTGTTTCGTCCGGCACCAGGCGTCTCCATCGAATTCCGGTTTGTATTTTTCTTTTTCTTCGAACTCATTGTGTCCCCGACGGGTGCTGAACTACATTTTACGCTTGCAAATACCAAGTTCTAGCGAGGTCGCACCACGGGAACTGTGCGCTGCTGTTAGTTTTCGACATTTCTGCAATATTGGCATTTTTGTTAAGAAATCCCAAAAATCGTCAATATCTCGAAAAGTAAGCGTTTTAGAGGAAATTTTGACTTTATGTTGAACGCTTAAAATGACCCCATTTACCCGAAAATGTACTCGAAATGCACTTTCAAGACACTCGATTTCGCCCCAACTCACCCCCTAATAAGGGTGCAGGGGGTGCCAGGGGGTGCCAGGGGGATGCAAAGGGGTGGGGGGTGTAGAGGGTCACTCACCCTACCCCCTCCACCCCCTACCCCACCCCTGCCCCCCTTCCCTGTATAACCCCCATATCCAGTCAGCAGTCCATATGGTCTACCCAGTTCCTTGTTTTCTAACTGCATTTTCGGGGCCCGCCTAACGGTTTTTATTCAAAAATTGTACTAACACTTACAGCCGCGGGCTTTTTTTTTGCCGGTTTTTCGCCAATAACTCGGAAAGGGTGTGTCCTAGCCAGAAGTGATGTATGGGGCGATGGTAGGGCCCGGGGTAATACACCTTCGCTCCTCATGCCCCCACCCCCTCCGACCACCTCCCGCCCCTCTAGGGGCGAAAAACGCGATTTTTCTATCTTTTGATCGGCGCATGCAAATCAAAAACTTATTTGAAGTTTTCGACGCCTTTTTCCACCAGGAACAACATACTAAAATTTGGTTCATTTTCCTGGGCGTCTACATAAGTTACACCCCCCCCGCGCGTTTCGTAGAGGGACTTCGGACCCGATTTTGAGTAATGAGTTTTGCTCGTACATAGGCAAATGATATATGGAATTTGGTCTACTCCGCGAGCCCTTTTCAACTGGGTTATGGATCCGGGATCGGGAAAAGTTTCCGGTGTACCTGTATGTAAAAGGGTGAAATTTTCACAAAAAAACACGTTTTTTCGGCCCGTAGTCGAGCGGAGTGGTTCCTACGAGGGCGCTTGTAAGACAAAAGTTGCACAACTCGTCAAGACGCATCCGCCGGTATCTAATATAGCGCTATATTAGCTTCCGCTCGTGAGTTACAGCCCTCCAAAGTTGCGATTTTCCGTTTTTCCTCTCCGGCAGTATGGGGCAGGGGGTGAGCGGAGGTGCATTACTCCACAAGCGGATAGTACTCGTCAAGACGCTTCCAACGGTACCCTGGGCGCGCTTGTATTAGCTCTCGTTCGAAAGTTATGCTCATATAAAGGGCCATTGCGGGGGTGGAAAATCGCGTTTTTGGCCCACTTTGACCGTGAATACCGTCGAAACGTTGCGTCCGAAGCCATTGCATGCTTTGGCAATCTTGTAGAGCTACTCAAGCGCTATCGAAATTTGTATTCATGCACGTTTCTGTGGTGCAAAACATTCGCACAGTATGCGTTTGAAGTGAACAGTTTTTTGCTGAAAAATCGCTAATAACAAAAGTGTATCCAACATACGAATTTGAACTTTGGAACAACTTTGGAAGTCATACCAAGTGCATCCAAAGTACCAAAAATCACTTTGAAACAACTTTGGAAGTCATACCAAGTGCATCCAACATACTTGCAAACACTTTGACATGACTTCCAACGACATAAAAATTGTAAATTAACAAAGATTTATGCTGTCTGGACAACATAGAGCATAAATTTATGCTACAGAGCCTTCGCAACATAGATTTATGCTGTCTGGACAACATAGAGCATAAATTTATGCTACATAGCCTCCGCAACATAGATTTATGCTGTCTGGACAACAAAGAGCATAAATTTATGCTACAGAACCTCTGCAGCATAGATTTATGCTGTCTAGACAACATAGAGCATAAATTTATGCTACAGAGCCTCTGCAACAAAGATTTATGCTGTCTGGACAACATAGAGAATAAATTTATGCTACAGAACCTCTGCAGCATAGATTTATGCAGTCTAGACAACATAGAGCATAAATTTATGCTACAGAGCCTCTGCAACATAGATTTATGCTGTCTGGACAACATAGAGCATGAATTTATGCTACAGAGCCTTCGCAACATAAATTTATGCTGTCTGGACAACATAGAGCATAAATTTATGCTACAGAACCTCCGCAACATAGATTTATGCTGTCTGGACAACATAGAGCATAAATTCATGCTGCAGAGCCTCCGCAACATAGAGTTATGCTGTCTGGACAAAGTAAGGCATAATTTTATGCTACAGAGCCTCCGCAACATAGATTTATGCTGTCTGGACAACATAGAGCATAAATTTATGCTACAGAGCCTCTGCAACATAGATTTATGCTGTCTGGACATCATAGAGCATTAATTTATGCTACAGAGCCTCCGCAACATAGAGTTATGCTGTCTGGACAACATAGCGCATAAATTTATGCTACAGAGCCTCCGCAACATAGATTTTTGCTGTCTGGACAACATAGCGCATAAATTTATGCTACAGAGCCTCCGTAACATAGAGTTATGCTGTCTGGACAACATAGAGCATAAATTTATGCTACAGAGCCTCTGCAACATAGATTTATGCTGTCTGGACAACATAGAGCATAATTTATGCTACAGAGCCTCCGCCACATATATTTTTGCTGTCTGGACAACATAGCGCATAAATTTATGCTACAGAGCCTCCGCAACATAGATTTATGCTGTCTGGACAACATAGAGCATAATTTTATGCTACAGAGCCTCTGCAACATAGATTTATGCTGTCTGGACAACATAGAGCATAAATTTATGCTACAGAGCCTTCGCAACATAGATTTATGCTGTCTGGACAACATAGAGCATACATTTATGCTACAGAGCCTCCGCAACATAGATTTATGCTGTCTGGACAACATAGAGCATGAATTTATGCTACAGAGCCTTCGCAACATAAATTTATGCTGTCTGGACAACATAGAGCATAAATTTATGCTACAGAGCCTCCGCAACATAGATTTATGCTGTCTGGACAACATAGAGCATAAATTCATGCTGCAGAGCCTCCGCAACATAGAGTTATGCTGTCTGGACAAAGTAAGGCATAATTTTATGCTACAGTGCCTCCGTAACATAGAGTTATGCTGTCTGGACAACATAGAGCATAAATTTATGCTACAGAGCCTCTGCAACATAGATTTATGCTGTCTGGACAACATAGAGCATAAATTTATGCTACAGAGCCTCCGCCACATATATTTTTGCTGTCTGGACAACATAGCGCATAAATTTATGCTACAGAGCCTCCGCAACATAGATTTATGCTGTCTGGACAACATAGAGCATAATTTTATGCTACAGAGCCTCTGCAACATAGATTTATGCTGTCTGGACAACATAGAGCATAAATTTATGCTACAGAACCTCTGCAGCATAGATTTATGCTGTCTAGACAACATAGAGCATAAATTTATGCTACAGAGCCTCTGCAACATAGATTTATGCTGTCTGGACAACATAGAGCATACATTTATGCTACAGAGCCTCCGCAACATAGATTTATGCTGTCTGGACAACATAGAGCATGAATTTATGCTACAGAGCCTTCGCAACATAAATTTATGCTGTCTGGACAACATAGAGCATAAATTTATGCTACAGAGCCTCCGAAACATAGATTTATGCTGTCTGGACAACATAGAGCATAAATTCATGCTGCAGAGCCTCCGCAACATAGAGTTATGCTGTCTGGACAAAGTAAGGCATAATTTTATGCTACAGAGCCTCCGTAACATAGAGTTATGCTGTCTGGACAACATAGAGCATAAATTTATGCTACAGAGCCTCTGCAACATAGATTTATGCTGTCTGGACAACATAGAGCATAAATTTATGCTACAGAGCCTCCGCCACATATATTTTTGCTGTCTGGACAACATAGCGCATAAATTTATGCTACAGAGCCTCCGCAACATAGATTTATGCTGTCTGGACAACATAGAGCATAATTTTATGCTACAGAGCCTCTGCAACATAGATTTATGCTGTCTGGACAACATAGAGCATAAATTTATGCTACAGAGCCTTCGCAACATAGATTTATGCTGTCTGGACAACATAGAGCATACATTTATGCTACAGAGCCTCCGCAACATAGATTTATGCTGTCTGGACAACATAGAGCATGAATTTATGCTACAGAGCCTTCGCAACATAAATTTATGCTGTCTGGACAACATAGAGCATAAATTTATGCTACAGAGCCTCCGCAACATAGATTTATGCTGTCTGGACAACATAGAGCATAAATTCATGCTGCAGAGCCTCCGCAACATAGAGTTATGCTGTCTGGACAAAGTAAGGCATAATTTTATGCTACAGTGCCTCCGTAACATAGAGTTATGCTGTCTGGACAACATAGAGCATAAATTTATGCTACAGAGCCTCTGCAACATAGATTTATGCTGTCTGGACAACATAGAGCATAAATTTATGCTACAGAGCCTCCGCCACATATATTTTTGCTGTCTGGACAACATAGCGCATAAATTTATGCTACAGAGCCTCCGCAACATAGATTTATGCTGTCTGGACAACATAGAGCATAATTTTATGCTACAGAGCCTCTGCAACATAGATTTATGCTGTCTGGACAACATAGAGCATAAATTTATGCTACAGAACCTCTGCAGCATAGATTTATGCTGTCTAGACAACATAGAGCATAAATTTATGCTACAGAGCCTCTGCAACATAGATTTATGCTGTCTGGACAACATAGAGCATACATTTATGCTACAGAGCCTCCGCAACATAGATTTATGCTGTCTGGACAACATAGAGCATGAATTTATGCTACAGAGCCTTCGCAACATAAATTTATGCTGTCTGGACAACATAGAGCATAAATTTATGCTACAGAGCCTCCGAAACATAGATTTATGCTGTCTGGACAACATAGAGCATAAATTCATGCTGCAGAGCCTCCGCAACATAGAGTTATGCTGTCTGGACAAAGTAAGGCATAATTTTATGCTACAGAGCCTCCGTAACATAGAGTTATGCTGTCTGGACAACATAGAGCATAAATTTATGCTACAGAGCCTCTGCAACATAGATTTATGCTGTCTGGACAACATAGAGCATAAATTTATGCTACAGAGCCTCCGCCACATATATTTTTGCTGTCTGGACAACATAGCGCATAAATTTATGCTACAGAGCCTCCGCAACATAGATTTATGCTGTCTGGACAACATAGAGCATAATTTTATGCTACAGAGCCTCTGCAACATAGATTTATGCTGTCTGGACAACATAGAGCATACATTTATGCTACAGAGCCTATGCAGCCTAAATTAAAGCTGTTAAATAAACAAATGGTTTGTTTTTAATACATTGCAGAGCGAAGACAACGTCTTTTGCTTTGTTTCTTGGATTTGTTTCGTCCGGCACCAGGCGTCTCCATCGAATTCCGGTTTGTATTTTTCTTTTTCTTCGAACTCATTGTGTCCCCGACGGGTGCTGAACTACATTTTACGCTTGCAAATACCAAGTTCTAGCGAGGTCGCACCACGGGAACTGTGCGCTGCTGTTAGTTTTCGACATTTCTGCAATATTGGCATTTTTGTTAAGAAATCCCAAAATCGTCAATATCTCGAAAAGTAAGCGTTTTAGAGGAAATTTTGACTTTATGTTGAACGCTTAAAATGACCCCATTTACCCGAAAATGTACTCGAAATGCACTTTCAAGACACTCGATTTCGCCCCAACTCACCCCCTAATAAGGGTGCAGGGGGGTGCCAGGGGGTGCCAGGGGGATGCAAAGGGGTGGGGGGTGTAGAGGGTCACTCACCCTACCCCCTCCACCCCCTACCCCACCCCTGCCCCCCTTCCCTGTATAACCCCCATATCCAGTCAGCAGTCCATATGGTCTACCCAGTTCCTTGTTTTCTAACTGCATTTTCGGGGCCCGCCTAACGGTTTTTATTCAAAATTGTACTAACACTTACAGCCGCGGGCTTTTTTTTGCCGGTTTTTCGCCAATAACTCGGAAAGGGTGTGTCCTAGCCAGAAGTGATGTATGGGGCGATGGTAGGGCCCGGGGTAATACACCTTCGCTCCTCATGCCCCCACCCCCTCCGACCACCCCCCGCCCCTCTAGGGGCGAAAAACGCGATTTTTCTATCTTTTGATCGGCGCATGCAAATCAAAAACTTATTTGAAGTTTTCGACGCCTTTTTCCACCAGGAACAACATACTAAAATTTGGTTCATTTTCCTGGGCGTCTACATAAGTTACACCCCCCCGCGCGTTTCGTAGAGGGACTTCGGACCCGATTTTGAGTAATGAGTTTTGCTCGTACATAGGCAAATGATATATGGAATTTGGTCTACTCCGCGAGCCCTTTTCAACTGGGGTAATGGATCCGGGATCGGGAAAAGTTTCCGGTGTACCTGTATGTAAAAGGGTGAAATTTTCACAAAAAAACACGTTTTTCGGCCCGTAGTCGAGCGGAGTGGTTCCTACGAGGGCGCTTGTAAGACAAAAGTTGCACAACTCGTCAAGACGCATCCGCCGGTATCTAATATAGCGCTATATTAGCTTCCGCTCGTGAGTTACAGCCCTCCAAAGTTGCGATTTTCCGTTTTTCCTCTCCGGCAGTATGGGGCAGGGGGTGAGCGGAGGTGCATTACTCCACAAGCGGATAGTACTCGTCAAGACGCTTCCAACGGTACCCTGGGCGCGCTTGTATTAGCTCTCGTTCGAAAGTTATGCTCATATAAAGGGCCATTGCGGGGGTGGAAAATCGCGTTTTTGGCCCACTTTGACCGTGAATACCGTCGAAACGTTGCGTCCGAAGCCATTGCATGCTTTGGCAATCTTGTAGAGCTACTCAAGCGCTATCGAAATTTGTATTCATGCACGTTTCTGTGGTGCAAAACATTCGCACAGTATGCGTTTGAAGTGAACAGTTTTTTGCTGAAAAATCGCTAATAACAAAAGTGTATCCAACATACGAATTTGAACTTTGGAACAACTTTGGAAGTCATACCAAGTGCATCCAAAGTACCAAAAATCACTTTGAAACAACTTTGGAAGTCATACCAAGTGCATCCAACATACTTGCAAACACTTTGACATGACTTCCAACGACATAAAAATTGTAAATTAACAAAGATTTATGCTGTCTGGACAACATAGAGCATAAATTTATGCTACAGAGCCTTCGCAACATAGATTTATGCTGTCTGGACAACATAGAGCATAAATTTATGCTACATAGCCTCCGCAACATAGATTTATGCTGTCTGGACAACAAAGAGCATAAATTTATGCTACAGAACCTCTGCAGCATAGATTTATGCTGTCTAGACAACATAGAGCATAAATTTATGCTACAGAGCCTCTGCAACAAAGATTTATGCTGTCTGGACAACATAGAGAATAAATTTATGCTACAGAACCTCTGCAGCATAGATTTATGCAGTCTAGACAACATAGAGCATAAATTTATGCTACAGAGCCTCTGCAACATAGATTTATGCTGTCTGGACAACATAGAGCATGAATTTATGCTACAGAGCCTTCGCAACATAAATTTATGCTGTCTGGACAACATAGAGCATAAATTTATGCTACAGAACCTCCGCAACATAGATTTATGCTGTCTGGACAACATAGAGCATAAATTCTGCTGCAGAGCCTCCGCAACATAGAGTTATGCTGTCTGGACAAATAGGGCATAATTTTATGCTACAGAGCCTCCGCAACATAGAGTTATGCTGTCTGGACAAAGTAAGAGCATAATTTTATGCTACAGAGCCTCCGCAACATAGATTTATGCTGTCTGGACAACATAGAGCATAAATTTATGCTACAGAGCCTCTGCAACATAGATTTATGCTGTCTGGACATCATAGAGCATTAATTTATGCTACAGAGCCTCCGCAACATAGAGTTATGCTGTCTGGACAACATAGCGCATAAATTTATGCTACAGAGCCTCCGCAACATAGATTTTTGCTGTCTGGACAACATAGCGCATAAATTTATGCTACAGAGCCTCCGTAACATAGAGTTATGCTGTCTGGACAACATAGAGCATAAATTATGCTACAGAGCCTCTGCAACATAGATTTATGCTGTCTGGACAACATAGAGCATAATTTATGCTACAGAGCCTCCGCCACATATATTTTTGCTGTCTGGACAACATAGCGCATAAATTTATGCTACAGAGCCTCCGCAACATAGATTTATGCTGTCTGGACAACATAGAGCATAATTTTATGCTACAGAGCCTCTGCAACATAGATTTATGCTGTCTGGACAACATAGAGCATAAATTTATGCTACAGAGCCTTCGCAACATAGATTTATGCTGTCTGGACAACATAGAGCATACATTTATGCTACAGAGCCTCCGCAACATAGATTTATGCTGTCTGGACAACATAGAGCATGAATTTATGCTACAGAGCCTTCGCACATAAATTTATGCTGTCTGGACAACATAGAGCATAAATTTATGCTACAGAGCCTCCGCAACATAGATTTATGCTGTCTGGACAACATAGAGCATAAATTCATGCTGCAGAGCCTCCGCAACATAGAGTTATGCTGTCTGGACAAAGTAAGGCATAATTTTATGCTACAGTGCCTCCGTAACATAGAGTTATGCTGTCTGGACAACATAGAGCATAAATTTATGCTACAGAGCCTCTGCAACATAGATTTATGCTGTCTGGACAACATAGAGCATAAATTTATGCTACAGAGCCTCCGCCACATATATTTTTGCTGTCTGGACAACATAGCGCATAAATTTATGCTACAGAGCCTCCGCAACATAGATTTATGCTGTCTGGACAACATAGAGCATAATTTTATGCTACAGAGCCTCTGCAACATAGATTTATGCTGTCTGGACAACATAGAGCATAATTTATGCTACAGAACCTCTGCAGCATAGATTTATGCTGTCTAGACAACATAGAGCATAAATTTATGCTACAGAGCCTCTGCAACATAGATTTATGCTGTCTGGACAACATAGAGCATACATTTACTACAGAGCCTCCGCAACATAGATTTATGCTGTCTGGACAACATAGAGCATGAATTTATGCTACAGAGCCTTCGCAACATAAATTTATGCTGTCTGGACAACATAGAGCATAAATTTATGCTACAGAGCCTCCGAAACATAGATTTATGCTGTCTGGACAACATAGAGCATAAATTCATGCTGCAGAGCCTCCGCAACATAGAGTTATGCTGTCTGGACAAAGTAAGCATAATTTTATGCTACAGAGCCTCCGTAACATAGAGTTATGCTGTCTGGACAACATAGAGCATAAATTTATGCTACAGAGCCTCTGCAACATAGATTTATGCTGTCTGGACAACATAGAGCATAATTTATGCTACAGAGCCTCCGCCACATATATTTTTGCTGTCTGGACAACATAGCGCATAAATTTATGCTACAGAGCCTCCGCAACATAGATTTGCTGTCTGGACAACATAGAGCATATTTTATGCTACAGAGCCTCTGCAACATAGATTTATGCTGTCTGGACAACATAGAGCATAAATTTATGCTACAGAGCCTTCGCAACATAGATTTATGCTGTCTGGACAACATAGAGCATACATTTATGCTACAGAGCCTCCGCAACATAGATTTATGCTGTCTGGACAACATAGAGCATGAATTATGCTACAGAGCCTTCGCAACATAAATTTATGCTGTCTGGACAACATAGAGCATAAATTTATGCTACAGAGCCTCCGCAACATAGATTTATGCTGTCTGGACACACATAGAGCATAATTCATGCTGCAGAGCCTCCGCAACATAGATTTATGCTGTCTGGACAAAGTAAGGCATAATTTTATGCTACAGTGCCTCCGTAACATAGAGTTATGCTGTCTGGACAACATAGAGCATAATTTATGCTACAGAGCCTCTGCAACATAGATTTATGCTTCTGGACAACATAGAGCATAAATTTATGCTACAGAGCCTCCGCCACATATATTTTTGCTGTCTGGACAACATAGCGCATAAATTTATGCTACAGAGCCTCCGCAACATAGATTTATGCTGTCTGGACAACATAGAGCATAATTTTATGCTACAGAGCCTCTGCAACATAGATTTATGCTGTCTGGACAACATAGAGCATAAATTTATGCTACAGAACCTCTGCAGCATAGATTTATGCTGTCTAGACAACATAGAGCATAAATTTATGCTACAGAGCCTCTGCAACATAGAT
Source organism: Anopheles merus (assembly GCF_017562075.2). Classification (NCBI taxonomy): domain Eukaryota; kingdom Metazoa; phylum Arthropoda; class Insecta; order Diptera; family Culicidae; genus Anopheles; species Anopheles merus. Next base: position 882 of record NW_024428733.1, on the reverse strand, counting down.
TTATGCTGTCTGGACACATAGAGCATACATTTATGCTACAGAGCCTCCGCAACATAGATTTATGCTGTCTGGACAACATAGAGCATGAATTTATGCTACAGAGCCTTCGCAACATAAATTTATGCTGTCTGGACAACATAGAGCATAAATTTATGCTACAGAGCCTCCGAAACATAGATTTATGCTGTCTGGACAACATAGAGCATAAATTCATGCTGCAGAGCCTCCGCAACATAGAGTTATGCTGTCTGGACAAAGTAAGGCATAATTTTATGCTACAGAGCCTCCGTAACATAGAGTTATGCTGTCTGGACAACATAGAGCATAAATTTATGCTACAGAGCCTCTGCAACATAGATTTATGCTGTCTGGACAACATAGAGCATGAATTTTATGCTACAGAGCCTTCGCAACATAAATTTATGCTGTCTGGACAACATAGAGCATAAATTTATGCTACAGAACCTCCGCAACATAGATTTATGCTGTCTGGACAACATAAGCATAAATTCATGCTACAGAGCCTCCGCAACATAGATTTATGCTGTCTGGACAACATAAGCATAATTTTATGCTACAGAGCCTCCGCAACATAGATTTATGCTGTCTGGACAACATAGAGCATTAATTTATGCTACAGAGCCTCCGCAACATAGATTTATGCTGTCTGGACACATAGCGCATAAATTTATGCTACAGAGCCTCCGCAACATAGATTTTTTGCTGTCTGGACAACATAGCGCATAATTTATGCTACAGAGCCTCCGCAACATAGATTTTATGCTGTCTGGACAACATAGAGCATAAATTTATGCTACAGAGCCTCCGTGCAACATAGATTTATGCTGTCTGGACAACATAGAGCATAAATTTATGCTACAG
>NW_024428732.1:0-17918 GCF_017562075.2 Anopheles merus | reverse complement strand
AAATCACCTGCATATTACGGTATATTTGCAATGTAATTCTCCAAGTTAGTCAGCAGGGTGCTAACGTTAACATTTAACATGTTCAAGGATAATATCGACATAGCTATTCATTTGTATCGAAATAGTTACGAATAAAATCGATTGATTCTGCAGATATTAATACGTGCAAAGAAGAACGCATATCACAACCTATTTGTTTTTTTCTCTTCTATTGTGTCATTCGGATTGCTGGCTATTTATGAGCAGTTAATCTTAATAGTAATGTTATTGTAATATTAAATGGTTGATGGTATTTACATAGGAACAAAGTATAATGAATATATATTAAATTACACTATTTATAAATGTATCGAATTTATTTGTAGCAACGAGCATTGACATTAGCTTGCTCGATACATGGATTATTAATTTTTCTTTTGCTTTGCTTTGGTTTAGTTTTGTCTTTGTTTTTCCCGCTTTGGCTGCAGCGGCTGCCGCAGAACCCGCTCGTGAAGTAGGACGTTAGCATTTCACTGAATTCAGGCAAATCATTCGTCATCTAAAAGAAAGGTTTGTGTTTGTATTTTTATTCGTGTAACGTATTTAGCCGGGCATCTAGAACATAGGTTAAATAAAAGCTCAACTTACCTTCGATAAGTTCAAATTTTCCATTCCTTCTTCGTCTCTGGATCGCTCATGATTTTCGGCAGAATGAGCATGAACCCAGAGGTAGAATCATCATTAAAACACCATCGGATTAAACAGAAAATCAGTTATCTTCCATTGCTCCCGTTGCTGGAAGTACCGGAATCGAGTAAGCGCCTTCAACTTCAAGGGATAGGGCAGCTGCAGCACTTGAGATGGCTGAACGTATTCAGTTACGACGAGCCCGAAACTTTCCTTTTGGGTTGATTTCTACCCTCACGGGTTCGTAGAAATAGTCGGGGTTACGATCTCGACCACATAGCTACCTGATGGCACTGAGCTAATCAGAAAGCTGCCGTCTTCACGAAGAAATCCCTTGTATTCACCACCGTTGATGGATATTTGTGTATCAAGCTGCCAGGCAAGATCCGGATCTCCTCCGTACAATTCGGGCGGATACACCCTACCTTCGATTGCATATCGTGCGGTATCATCGAACTCTTCCACTCCATGATCGGCTAGTGCATATTGCCTGCCCAGCAATGCGATAACCAATAAAGATAGTACTATTTTCATTATTAAATCCAAGCTCGTCACTCTCTGTAGTTGATTTTTGCCTTGTGTCAGCTCTATCCGCAAATTTCCGTGACACCGTTTATACGCGACACCTCTTTTGCGAAAGGCGCTAAAGAAATTGATAAAGAAAACAATGCAGTTTCGCTAGCGACTTTCCCAGAAACCGTGTCGTGTAGAAACGGTGTGAGATACGTCAGATAGCCGTCACTGCACTTATGCAACAACAAAAACGAATGACAGCAGATTGTTGTGAATTGGTAAAAAAATTGTTCAGCAAAATAGAAATCGCCGAAGAATGACCCTGTTTCAACAGCCACGCTGGTTGAGAAGATGGATACGACGCAGAACAAATCCAATAGCACTGGACCGGGCACATCTTTGGAAGAGTCGCTTGAGCTTGTTCTACGCTGTAGTAGCTTGGAATGCGTTCGGAGGTGTTTGCTACATGATCTATACGGCGTAACGATTGGGCCAAATTCTATGGTTACAAAACCGACGAGGAAGCGCAATTACCACAGGCTATTCGTTTCGCAAAGCAGTTAAATCTGCCAAACGCAAAAGTGGTCAAGTTAAGCGGGCTAACGAAAACGGACGAATACGAGCTGAAGGATCATCACGTAATTCGCTCTGCCGATGGTACGTCCACGTCTAATGTAGAAAGCTAAGGAAAACCTATGGAAGCTAAGGAATTGTATGGAAAGAGTACTTATTCGTAAAATAAAATAAAAAACTTTATAAAATTGTAGCGATATATGAAAGATATGTAATCGGTTTCTTGTTGCTATCTCATATATATATATATATATATATATATATATATATATATATATATATATATATATATAGTATATATAATACAGAATGCTGATACCCCGTCGGATAAATATGTCAACTCAAGGCACAGAGGAACATTCACAAGCCTTTTACCACCTAATATTTGAGTGATGTTTTAAATTATCATGATGAATATGCCTCATTGCTCATGCAAATTTTAAATGAAGGAACTGGTTGATATCACAATTTAAAGCACTGGTACAGAAGTTCCATCCAGCCCCATTAAATCCTTCGGAGCTCCTGCATTCGTGAGTGTATCTGTATCCTGCAATGAAAGACAATGCGAATTACGAATCACTTACTTGAAGGGTACCTCTCTACCTACCTGATCACTTCGTATTTGGCAACGATAATGTTGCATTCTTGTCGATACAACTTTTTCATTATGCCAAGGAAATCTTCTAGTTGCTGTAGCTGAAACATGTCCCATTTGATATGTGATCTTTCTCCGAGGAGGCTAAAATTCATTAAAAAGGTTTAATGATACCATCAAAAGGAATATACTGCACTACACAGGACTTACATTTTGCATAGAGAAACAGCCACTCAGGGACTTTTTCTGTGTTGTAAGGGTTTGCCGGAACAAGGGCACTGTGACGAGAGAAATGGGACACAATCGGACGCGGAATTTCCACCGGGGCCCATGTGGTAAAAAGCAGGAGGTCAGGTAAGGCAAAGTTTGTTCCGCAGTAATATAGCTAGTGAAGAGAAACAATTGGAACGTTGAATTGGATAAATTCAATTAAATAATTAAGGACCAAGTGATTGGCGAACCGTTGGATAGCAACAAGATAAACAAATTCAAATAGTTCCTAAACACATAGCTACAATATTTATGTAGAACCTAGAGAATGGTATCTTTACCTTTATGTTATACCTTCACTCAGTGGCATAAAAGCTATCCCAACGGAGAGTTTACTTACTTGAAAATGGTTCCATATCGAGCCGCCTCTATCCGCTGCCAGCCTGTCGGTAGAGCCTTTCGATCAAGCGGATGTGCCCAGTGGGTCGTTTTGGTGTTATGATCAATATAATATTTTCTTCCTCTTAACGTGTAATCCACTGACCAGCCAGGTGGCAGCATTAATTCATCTTCGCTACTGTCTCCTTCAGGTTGCTGGCCAGCGGGACCCTGAGTAATTCCACGCTGTGCTGCAACCGAACTGCCAGCAACACCAGTCGGGCCGATGCGAGCGGTGCGTAAAATAACTTCTCCATACGTAACACCATTAGGTTTGCCACTGCCTACTATCATATTGGAGTAAAGCGGTTGCGTTTGGCCTGAAGAGAGGAAGCTTGCAATGCTTGTGATTGTGTGAGCCCAGGGCCGTCACTGCTTCCAGGCTCTCCCGTAGCTTGGCCAGTAACACAAACATTCGAGTATAACGATTGGTGCGAAGAATTGTTACTACTATAGTTCTGATAAAGCGTGCCGGAGTTTGTGTTACTGTAAATTGGCGATTCGGGGCGACCAATCAATCGGGATTGGTTTTCGTAAATAGGGTACAAATGATCCTGTTGTGCTGTTTCTGATTGGTGCTGACTTTGCGGTTGTTGCGATGAAGACGAGTGCTGAGGCGGTTGCCGGGTAGAATAGTGACGTATAAACAAGGTTTGCTCGTTAGTCAAGCTGTTTCCTGACGTACCGGATGCTGCTATAGGGCTACCATTTCGCAACAAATGCCCGAAATTGTCAAAACCATTTCTATGATTGTTGGCGTGATGTTGGTTGTAAGACAGCTGCCTTTCAAATTGGTACCATATCGTTGGCCGTTTAAAGCGTTATGGTCCTGCTGTTGATCTTGATTTTGAAGTTGCTGCTGTTGATCTTGCTGCTCCGGAAGTTCGAGGATTTCCAAATGTTCCTGGCGCTGTTGCTCTTGACGTTGATCCTTTTGGTGCTGCTGTGACGCTTGGCGTTGTAGGTGCTGCTGTTGTAATTGTTTTTGATCGTGCTCTTCTTGTAGAAACATTTGCTGCTGCTGCTGCTGTTTTTGCAATCGGTACTGGTTCGCTTCACTTTGCTGCATCAGAATCTGATCAATCGTATCGATGTCCACATAGTTTCCGTGGCTATTGTTGTTTCTCACATCGTTCATCGGAACAGAAATGCCCATGTTTGAGGTCGGGGTTTTAACCAGAATTAAGGGAAGTTGTATTGCATTTCCGTTCATCAAATTGAGTCCACTAGGTTCAGTGTTTGGACTTATACTGACAAACTTGTGAGCTAAGTTCGGAACATTATTGCTAGGAGTATACTTTCCCTCGTGACCCAGACCTCCTACTTTTGTCAATACCTTGGAATTGCCAAATTTTTGCAGATTCTGAATATTACTACTATTAGCAGTCAGCGGCAGTCCAGGTGGTTGGCCGGGATTAGAGACGACTTGTTGAGAGGTGCGCCTAGCTTTAGCTAGCTTGCTCTTGTTTTGCTCTGTAGTCCAAACGTTGACGGCTACAAATAAACGTTGCAAACTGTATTAGATCATTGATTTTTTCCTGCTACTAGCATGCAATAAGAAACGATGTGTACTTGGTACGTTTCGATATTAAAGACACGTTTCTTTATTTAGCACCACTATACTCACTTGGAATTTCCGGAGGGGTATCTTTTTTCACGTATTTACCTACCACACCTTCTTTAATAGACTTATCCTTACTCTTCCTGGACAACATTCCGATGCTGCTCACTGAATGATGATATAGGTAGATAATTTGTTTTGATCTTAAATCGAGCTACTTTCCCGAAACCTTTTTACCAAAGCAGAACGCATAGAAAATAATTAGCAAGGCTTGTACACACAGCACAATGTTTTGACAGCTACTCACCAAGCGGCGTCGTTTCCGTGGTTATTTGTTCGACCATTTGTTTTATGTAACAGTTGGTAAACGAAAATATTTTTCATTAATTTTACTTCATTAGTAATTTTTTTTTTTCATTAGTATATGTATGTATGAAAAATACTGAAAGCTCAAGAAGCTTCAATTTGCATAAAAAAATAATAAAGGAACCTCCGTGTACTTTATGCACAGTGTGATCGTAATCGTGCGCAAGAAATCGGACAAAACGGTTTGACATCGATGGAGATGAAAAAAGGTGAAACAGCCCTGGTTGATTCGTAGTTCAGAAAAGCTAAACGAGGAGAATCAACAAGTTAATTGTAGGCTTTCAAACGATACTTTCCATATTTGTTAACAACCGTACTTCTTCTACAATGGTTTGTATATTTCTATTTCGAGTTAATTTCATTTAATCCTCTAAAAGATACAGAAATCTTTTGCTTAATCATTTTCCAGGCCCGTTATTTCAAGGAACAAGATATTGATGGTACGTGTCCAGTTTTGTGAAATATAGGATCTAAAAAAACAACATGGTGTTTTGCTGTAACATAGATTGAAAACAAAACTGTTATTTTGTGTTTTCTTTGATTTACAGAGTTTCGCGAGTGTTTTTACTTGTTCGCCCGATCGGGACACATTACTACGTTGGATGAGCTGACGGTAATAATGCGCTCGCTGGGACTTTCTCCCACCATTCAAGAGTTGACCCAGTATCTGAAGAAGAAAAATGGCCGTATGAGCTTCGCAGACTTTCTTGAAGTCATGCATCAGCATTCACGAGTGGAAAATCTTCCCGACGAGGTAATACAGGCGTTCAAAGCAGGTGACAAAACAGGTCGAGGTACAATACCAGCTCGGCAGCTACGTCACCTTCTTCAGAATTGGGGTGAAGGGCTATCGTTTCGTGAGGTAAGTGTAAAGCATCACCAGGAAGAGGTTCTGGATACCCTTATCTTATCTCAACCTTCTTCTGTCGATTTCATGCTGTGACTGGTAACATCGTACTAGGTTGATAATATTTTTCGCGAAGCAAATGTTTCAAGCAACGGCCATGTGCGGTACACCGATTTCGTTCGAGTAGCATGCGCTCCGGTTCCCGATTATTATTGATTTATTGTGGAAAGATGAGCAGTTAATATTTCAATCAATTTTTAAAAGTTTCAATAATTTATATTCCATTATTCTCCGTAACAAAATTGATGTTGCTATAAGATTCAATTAAATACATCCATATATTTATTCCATTAGCTGCATTTTATGTACATTTCTATAAAAAAAGGAAACGAATGAGAAACTCTTAATAATAGGTACAAGTAAGTCATTTCCCGTGAATATAACCGAGTTATGTTTAAACTTTTACGATTTACGTTTGGAAAAGGTTTACATTAACACAAATTTATTGTTTTGCACCTTGTTTCCTGCAATAGTGTCCGAATTAAAAAAAAAGAAAAACATTTGGCGCACAATAACATACAGAAAAAGCAAGTGGTCGGCAATTGGACGCATTATTTCCGAGATGAATGATTGTCTACCAATTCATGTGCATAAATTAGTGATGGGATCCGAAAGTGATGGGAATAGTTCCGTAACTGAACGAACCTGCCAAAGGAGAAAAACGCAGACCGCAGGTTCAAGATAACCTGTACTGGTTATGCTTTTCAGTTGATCACTTTAAATATGCATCACTTTAAAGCAGCAGTCGTCACCTTTTAAGGTTAATGGCCAAATTTTGTAAATGATCGTGTGGTGCGGGCCAGGAGAAAGCGATTTATTTATTTATTTATTTATTTATTTTTGCACAGAAAAAAATTATTACATTATAAAATGTTAGAGTACAGTGAAATCTCTCTAAGGTGAATCTTCAAGGGACCGTCTGCTTAGAGAGATATTCACGTTGAAGAAAATTAATGAAGGTGTTGCTATGAACCCAACCCAAGTGACATTTGCTCGAAATGGTTTTCCCATTTCTGCTCGATTAGTACTTGATACGCTTCAAATTGTGAATTTGTGTGTGATAAAGTGTGTTGAAAGCGCCAAGACTTGGTGAGTTCGTCAATTAGACGTTTTTCTATCGATGGGCGATGCCGTCGAGCTCAGTTTTCATTCATAGCTATGGTTTTTGATGAAAAACAAAAGCTGATTTTTGGGGACGTTATTCTATAAGAAATGGTATTATTTAAGTATAAAATAGGTACATGACTAAATATAACGATAAAAAACACAATTTCCGAGCGAATCTAGAAGAAACCAACGAAAAAGCCGCATCACAGTTGATTTTATAGGACTTTTTCTAAATTCCCTTAAACTGGTATAGTTTAAGGCTCCAGTTTAAGGGAATTGCTCGAATTCCCGATAATTCGTGCCCGAAAATGTCAATTGGGAATTTACATTTTCGAGCACGAATAATCGGAAATTCGAGCAAATCCCCTTAAACTGGAGCCTTAAACTTCCCTTAAACTGCACCAGTTTAAGGGAATTTAGAAAAAGTCCTTTAAAATTAACTGTGATGCGGCTTTTTCGTAACTTTCTTCTAGATTCGATCGGAAATGATGTTTCCTATCGTTATAGTAGGTCATGAAGCCATTTTATACTTAAATAATATCGATTTTTTATAAAATAACGTCACACAAAATTTGATTTTTTTATCAAATACCAAAGCTATGAATATAAAATAAGCTCGACGGCAGAGTCCATCGATAGAAGAAAGTCTTATTTATGAACACACCAAATCTTGGCGCTTTCAACACACTTGATCACACACAAATCAATAATTTCCCCGCTGCGCAAATTCGAGCAGTTTCCAGCGCAGGAAATGTACCAAAATCTGCGCTGGCCAGCGCCCCGCTGCGAAAATTCGAGCAGTTTCCAGCGCAGGAAATGTACCAAAATCTGCGCTGGCCAGCGCAGATTTGGCCTGGTCTCCCGCGCTGGACTTCAGCGATTCCTGCGCTGGGTCGAGCAAGTTTAGCGCCATCTGTTGGCGAAATGGACGAACTATTTATGGCGGCGGAGCAAAAAAACGGTCAAAAATTTAAAAGTATTGGCGCTCATTTTTTCGTCCGCTTCTTCTCCCTCCCTCACCCTGCCTTACTTGCGCTTCTGCCCGTGCCTTCCCGCCTCCAGCTGATTGGTTGTTGTGGTGTATGCGTTCATTTCATATGTGCATTGCGGTTGTGCATTGTTGTTATTGGTGGGTGTTAGCATTTATTAATTTGTGTATGACCTTGAGGCGCTGTGGGAGAAGCTGGATTGGGATTCAAAGTGTTATCGGTGTATTGATGGTTTATTTTATTTCGTGCCGCTGCTGATGAGACCATTCGATGCCCGTGCCAATCGAGGGTGACGAAGCCTATTTAAAACAAGCGTAGGAGAACGTCTAACACCAATCTAATATTTTTTAATTTGAACATGTTTGATGCTTCAGCGACCGTCTAAGCATCATGTAGCACGATGTATAGTGGCAATAATTTTTTTTTTTCTAATGTGCCGAAATTTGTCTCGAGTTTTCGGGTCTCGACACACACACGCACACAGCGCGGGGAAAGTGACCGTTCTTTCTATCATGTCGCGATCCCCACCCCGTCCGGCACTAGGGATGAGGATGCGCTATATGATAGCTGATGTTAGCGGAAGGGGAGGGGGGTACGTGCTTGCGTGCGCGCTTTCGTAGGTGCGTCGCGCGCGTTCGTAGCGTCGCATGCTTTCTCGCGTACGCGTGTGCGATTAGTTAGGTGCCTTATCGCGTGCGCGCGCGCGCGCGTGTGTGTGTGTGTGTGTGTGTGTGTGTGTGTGTGTGTGTGTGTGTGTGTGTGTGTGTGTGTGTGTGTGTGTGTGTGTGTGTGTGTGTGTGTGTGAGTTTGCGCGTGAATGTTTGTGTGTGAGTTTGCGCGCGCGTGTTTGTGTGTGTGCGTGCGTTTGGAAACCCCAAAACTATTTGATTCTGATGCGTACATTTTCATCCGCTGCGGATACAAAGTCCATGGTTTTTCGATCTCGCTACCTGAGAGACAACACAACCATTGGCATTGGCATCTTTGCGATCGGCTCTGCTGTTGGGGGTATTAAAAAGACACACGATCTAAGCAAACGTGCGTGTGATATATTGCACATTTATTTCTAATTCAGCTAGCGGACCCAAGTGGAAACAACATTTTGAATTGAATCCATACAAAAGAGGATTCTGGATTTGTTTATTATGGTGCGCGTATGGTGCTGCACATGTCCGTCCAGAATCTGGTGGCTTGTTGGCTTAGAGTCGGTATCATGACGCCGATTGACCGGCATTGCCTTGGAATGGGTTCAGATCGGTTGTTCATGTTTTGGTCAAGTGCATTCCGTGCATTTGTCGCGCCACAGTGGTAGACCCGGCAGCACCAAAGTCAAAACAAAAACCTTCCCCGAGAGTGGACTGCTATGCTAAGTTCTTCTTCTTATTATTATTATAATTATTATTATTATTGGTGTAATGGCCTACGCGATCATGCCGGCCTTTTCAGGACTTGAGTACCGCGTAGCCGGATAGTCACCCCTTGCTACGGCGGACGGTTCATACGCGGTTAGAACCCACGACGGGCATGCAGATGTGCGGAATGATGGCGGTGCCGCGGGACCGCTCCTATCCAGCGTGCAACTTGCATACTGCCACACTGTCTCCTGCTCGATGCATACGCTGCAGGCAGGGGAAGGATGCACCTCCACGATAAAAAAAACACGGCCATGAACCAGCGGCAGACCTAACGATAGGCGGACTAGGCGGTCGCCGAAGATCTCTAGTCTGTAGTATGCCGTATGTCTACAAGTGGACAGATTATTAGTGACAAGGGCCCCGGAAAGATGGTCTTTAGGGCTCCGTGGCTGGAGAAAACCATTTGCACCTCCCCTCCCCCATGGCGACTACAATTTTAGGGCCTGTGACCGATGATCGTAGGGGTCCCATGGCCACCCCCCTTCCCGCCGGCAATTTAAGAATACTGTTCAATCTCCCAACAGCTGAGTGCCACTACCCCTCCTCCCTGTCATCAGTTACCATTGACAGGGGCCTCAATTCGTGTTTCCGCCTTTCATGAACACCTTCCTTTCTTTGACCGATGGATCATAACATTTCGGAAAAAAACACATTTGGCGACAGTTTTGCACACACACGCACGCTCATACCCTTGCGCAGACGGCTCAGCATATCTGTGTAATCTACAACATACGAAAGCAAAAGCTTAGTGTAACAAAGTTATGCTTAATGCTTAACACGTTCAGATCGATGGCAGGCCCCACTGCCTGCCAGTGAACTTTCCAGCCTGCGTTCTAGGTGCTGGTGGAAAGGAAAGTTGATGAAAATCAGCGCCGGGATGAACGTGTTAATGGGAATTAGGATTCAGCGCGTTTCACAGCAAACCCTCCAGCGTTAGCTAGCGATTCCTTAGTCATTTTACATTGCAGCAATTGAACTTATTGCGCTTTTTTTGTTTGATTTGTGAAAATTCAAATGCATCGCAGCAATGTGTGTAAACGGTTTTTTAAGCGCCACAGCAACTCATGAGCATTGTCCACACGCGAGAAAGAGATAGCGCTATGGAGGGAAAAAGCACGGACGACGGCTGACAGCGATTGGCCGTCTGACGCACCAACACATTCAAACCTTCGACAGCGCGCTCAGGCGAGGGGTACGAGGCGGAGCCAGGGACGGGTAGCTCGACGAGCTGCTTGACAAATTTGCCGTTGGAGGGACAAAGATGGCATTATAAAATTCTCCGAACGGCATGATTTCTTCCGTCGCTTTGCGCAGCGGGATCCTATGGTTTAGTTCCTTCTAATTCCTACGTGTTTTCCTATTAGAATTCATATTCGAAATATTAATGTTAATCCAAATCCAACAGGTGTTTTAGAACTACCAATTTTCAGATTATTTTTCATAAATCAAAAACGAAAGAAAATAAACCTGTTTTTTACTTATGATTTAAAAATTTAATCTCTAGATATCCATTCAACTTAAAACAATTAACTTTTTTCATCGCATTTTAATTTTTTTAAATTTAATTAATGTTCACTGCTCGGTCGCGTAGATGACAAAGCTGCAGTAAAATGTCTCTTGGGAATATTTAAAGGAATATAACGCTCCTTCTCAAGCCGGTCTAATGGTACAGTCGTCAACTCGTACGACTTAACAACATGCCCGTCATGGGTTCAAGCCCCAAATAGACCGTGCCGCCATACGTAGGACTGACTATCCTGCTATGGGGGGAAAGCAATAAGTCACTGAAAGCCAACCCCACAAGTGTGTTGGCAGGCCTTGACCGGCATCGGTTGTTGAGCCAAAGAAGAAGAAGAAGAACGCTCCTTCTATGTAACGTAGAGGGCTGATTTTTACTTTTACACGATGTTTATCTATAGACACGAGTTTTTTTTTAAACAGCGGATTCTTTATTATATTATATATAAAAACCCCTCTCCCGACAAGCTGTCCCGCGAGGGCTTTTGTTGTGAGGGATTCGTGGCCCATGAACCTTACACAGTTGTGCAATACGCACTTATTCTCCCTTTATATCCCCCTGTGGCGACCACGTTATAGCCTCACCACAGTCCGGAGCTGACGTCAACCGTCAATTCAAAATATCGGGCACTCTAATTCGAACGCCCTAATTCAAGCACCCTAATTCGAGCAACCTTATTCGAGCACCCTAATTCGAGCAATAGTTACCAACTTAGCCAGACTAAACTATTTCCCGTTAAAAAGATTATAAAAAGCCGTCGTTCCCACCACGCGTTCTCTTCTCTTTTCGTTCTCATCCGCTAGTGGACGTGCTCCCGTAACTGCGTAACGCTTGAAACACTTGTTTTGACCATAAATGATGAGCGTTGTAAAACGGTCCAACGTAAAGTTTAATGCTGGAATAGGTACTCGAAACTTGCTCTTTGCAAAAATGTGTCACAAGGCTTACATTATGTCGCGTCCAACTTGGATGAAGCAGCTGACTTGTTATGGAACACGTTGAAAAATGCAATGAACACCTTGGTGGAAGAAAAGACAATTGTTTCAAGAGAAACTAGTAGGTGGTATACTTTGGATCTTGCACGTATTAAACGGAAAAGAGACAAAGCGTACAAACAATTTATTAGAACTAACACAGATTATGATTGGACTGAGTATACTACACTCAGAAATTTATACAGTAGAAATCTTAAAAACTCACGCAAAAATTACTATAGCAGTGAGATAAATAAGCACAAGGGAGATAGCAGAGAATTGTGGAAAGTGCTAAAAAGCCCGGTCCCGGGGCCGGTCTGGTGGTACAGTCGTCAACTCGTACGACTTAACAACACGCCCGTCATGGGTTCAAGCCCCGAATAGACCGTGCCCCCGTACGTAGGACTGACTATCCTGCTATGGTAACAATAAGTCACTGAAAGCCAAGCTCACTTCACTAGTGGGTTCAAGCAGGCCTTGACCGACAGCGGTTGTTGTGCCAAACAAGAAGAAGAAGAAGCTAAAAAGCATGTTAAGGCCAGATGAAGCACATGTTTCTATTGTTAAATTTGACGGTTTGATCGAATCTGAAGACTCCATCATCTGTAACAGGTTTAACTCGTTTTTTGTCAACAGTGTTTTGGATATAAATCAAAACATTGATGATGTTAATGAGCCTTATTACTTGTCGCATAGAGAATCTCCACGAAACCATTTCAGATTCCAAAAAATAACTGTTAGTCAGCTAAAGATTATTTGTTTCAACCTGAGAAAAACCACAGGTATAGGGAACGTGAGTTCAACAACCATACAGGATTGCTTTCATGTGATAGGAGATGACCTTTTGATAGTGATAAATGAATCGCTAGAGAGTGGAATTTTCCCAAAAACATGGAAGGAATCATTGATAATACCTATTCCTAAGGTGAGCGGAGCTGCCAATGCGGAGGATTTTCGTCCTATCAACATGTTGCATGTGCTCGAAAAGGTGCTGGAGACAGTAGTTAAGGAGCAATTGGTTCAGTTTCTGAATGGAAGCGAGCTGTTGATCCGAGAGCAATCAGGATATCGGCAAGGGCACTCTTGTGAGACTGCTCTGAATCTTGTACTGGCGAGGTGGAGGGTGGTGATGGATCGGAGAGAATCGATAGTTGCTGTTTTCTTGGATCTAAAACGGGCATTTGAAACAATATCTAGGCCATTATTGCTTTCTACCTTAAGGCGTTTTGGTATTGTGGGGAGGGAGCTCAGTTGGTTCGAAAGTTATTTAAAAGACAGAACTCAGAGAACTTTATTTGGTAACTCTGTATCAGAGCCTATAGAAAACACCCTTGGTGTTCCACAAGGTAGTGTTCTTGGACCAATTTTGTTTATCATGTATATCAATGACATGAAACAGGTTTTGAAGGCTTGTGAGATCAATCTTTTTGCTGACGATACTGTTCTGTTTTTCTCGCACAAAGATATCAAGCAAGCAGAGTCTCTGATTAATATCGATTTAAACGCTTTGGATGGATGGCTGAAGCACAAAAAGCTGGCATTAAATATTAACAAGACTTGTTACATGGTGATGTCTGCGGGTGTATTGGACGAACCTCCATCTATTGTGATAAATTCGAACGAATCGAAAGAGTTAGACAGGCTAAATACTTAGGGGTAATCCTAGATGACAGGTTAAAGTTCCTCGCTCACATTGACTGGGTCATCGCTAAAGTGGCTAAGAAGTGTGGAGTAATAAGTAGATTGGCGAAGGATCTCGACTTCTTTGGGAAAGTTCACCTCTACAAATCATTGGTATCGCCGCACTTTGACTTTTGCTCGTCCATTCTATTTCTTGGCAATAAGGTGCAAATTAAAAGGCTTCAAAGGTTGCAAAAATCGCATCATGAGGTTAGTACTAGGGTGCGGTCGACGTACGCCGGCCACTGTTATGCTAGATATTCTTCAATGGATGTCGGTAGAGCAGAGGATTGTATACCAGACCATGATCTTTATTTTAAAATGTTAAAAGGCCTGTTGCCTGGGTATCTGGGGGAGAGCATAATTCGGGGATACGACGTTCACCAGCACTGCACACGTAGGGCTAATGAGCCGAGGGTGCCCAACTTGCAGTCACAAAGTGCCAGAAACTCTTTGTTCTTCAAAGGAATTCAACGGTACAACAGATTACCCGGAGAAATTAAGAATGCAGGAAACTTATTTGATTTCAAACGTAAGTGCGTCATTTATGTTAAACAAACTGTGTAACGTGAAATATGTGTAGATGTCCTATGTCACTATGTAATGTGTAACAGTTGTCATCACGATCTTGATGATGATGATAAGATTTTTTCTTTATATATGAAAATTTAAATAAAAAAAATATATATAAGAAAGAGACAACATAGGTTTGAGACACGCGCGCGTTGAAGTGGACATTCGGGATCTATTTGGAGGAATTTACGGTTTGCACGCGGTCTGGGAGGTCACAACAGGATTCACTCATTGATGATTGTAAGTGGCCAATTCCAGATACATTAGGTTCACCTGCTTCGGAAGGTAGTGCCCTAGAGCCAACCATTGGCACTAGTGGAACTGGCCATATGCATGTTGCAGTTGTGTTCCGATAAGTAGTGCGCCGGATCCACTAGTTGGTTCTTGGCGAGCTACGTAAGGGATACATTAAATTCTCCTGCTTCGGAAGGTAGTGCCCTGGAGCCAGCCGTTGGTGCCAGAGACCCTGGAGTCAGCGGTTGGCACTAGTGGAACTGGCCATATGCATGTCGCAGTTGTGTCCTGATAAGTGGTGCGCCAGATCCATTTATTAGTTCTTGGCGGACTACGTAAAGGATGCTAGGGAATACTATTGTATTCGATGGAGTATGACCCGTTTTTTCTTGATGGAACTATGTTGGTCATCTTGGGTGTGTGTATGACTCGGACGGTTCCTCTGAGAGTTTTCCGAAGCCACCACTTGCTCGTTTTTTATTCATAACAACTATTAGAGTAGAATTATCTTATAGATACTTTCGTCCTTCTCAAACCTGTGTTGGGGTAAGAGGTGGGACTTATCATCATCATCATCATCATCATCTAAAAATTGTATTTTGTGACATCTTGGGAATCCAAATAAAAAAGTGGTCTACCCACGAGGTAGCCAAAACTGGTGACCCCGACGTGATTCCCGAGATTCCCGATCGACAGATTCATCATCGGCCCGCTTTCGCCTTTCCCCGCTACGCGTTTCCCGTTCGCCCCGATCCGTCAACGCCGCGAGTAAAACGGTACGTGTTGCGTACGACCTCATTATGAAGTAAAAGCATTTATGCGGATGTAGCGAAGTAAAACACTTCAAGTTAAAACATCTCAAGTTAAAACAAAGTTCAAGCAAAACACGCCTCAACAATAGCGCGCGCTTCAGAAACGCAACAAACATAAACAGGTAGTCAACCGTTCTCACGGTTCAAAAGAGGAAGTAACTTACGCAATTCATAAACCTTAGGTACATGTCGCATTAAGTATAAATAAACTTGTTATCAAAATAGTCATAATTACAGTTAGCTGACCTATATGTGGTCAGCAACTAAATAGCATATAAGAGATGAAACCTAATAAAGTAGCGCATTCGAACACAAACCTCAGAATCGCTCGTTTCTTAATAGTCGGAGGCACTCTCCGGTCGACGAAGGAAAAATATACCCGACTCGGTGTAAAGCACCGGCGTTGGGCGCTGCGACGGAGCAACACATCCGCCAGCAGCATTAATGGTGGCTCCAGAGAGGAACTAACGACCTCCTCGTAGTGAATAACACGTGATTCAGTCCAGCATAAGCGCCGAAGCACCGTGAGTGAAATAGAACGGCAACTAAGTGCGTAAAACAGCACCGCCAAAAAACCGCGAGTGAAAGTGCGTAAAATAGTGAAGATCACAACCGTGAGTGAAATAGATAGGCAACAAGGTGCGTAAACCAGCACGACCGCCAAAACACCGCGAGTTAAAGTGAGTAAAATAGTAAGGATCACAACCGTGAGTGAAATAGATAGGCAACAAGGTGCGTAAACCAGCACGATCGCCAAAACACCGCGAGTTAAAGTGAGTGAAATAGTAAGGATCACAACCGTGAGTGAAATAGATCGGCTACAAGGTGCGTAGACCAGCACGACCGCCGAAACACGCGAATGAAAGTGCACAAGGCATTAAAATCAACACCAGGAGTGGAAAAGAACGGCAAATAGTGCGTAACTAAGCACGACCGCCGAAACACCATAAGAATAAGGTGACATCATAAACAAAACCGAGAACTGTTAGCGAACCCAAGAGCACGGAGGGTACCGACAACGATATAAACAAACTAACGGCAAAACGTCAAAAAGCCAAATCAGCAAAAGGCTACGCCAACGTAGTGACCATTCGGTGGTTACACAGCAAGGTCGGCGACAACGAAATAAAAACAACGAGTAACAACAATCAGCTTAAGTTTCAATGGAAATAGCTGATTAAAAACATCGAATAAACAACAACGAGTAGGCTTACTCGGTTTGGAACGGACAGCAAGCCGTTGACTCAGTCAGGTCCGACAAACAAAACGAACAGCGAGCGACTAGCGGCAAGTCCACCGGCGTCTCCAGCAGCAAGCAGCAAGCAGCGACTCATCGCCAGGGCCGGCAAACAAAACAAACAGCGTGCGGATAACGGTCAGTGCACCAGCGACTTCAGGCAGCAGACAGCGATCGCAGACGTTCCAAGTAGCAGAGCGGGGCCGGCAATAACGTGACTGAAGAAAGCATCCAACCTACTAGAGACGACTATACAGCAGTAGTCGGACCAGAGAAGAACCCACCAGATCGACTAGCATCATCAGCAAGCGGACATCCGTGATACGGCAAACACAAGCATCTCAAACGCTGAGTGAGTAACAATGGAATTCATTACTAATCCAAACGGTCATTGTAAACTTTGTACTACAAAGATGAGGGGGGAAACAGGTCAGTTGAACGGAATGCGACAGGTGGTTTCACCTGAGTTGTTTGGGGGTAAAGAGTACCCCAAAGAATTTCGTATGTTCAAAATGTAAGAAATCTGAAGAAGAAAGGAAGGAGATAAAGAAGGCTCTAGAAGAATCACAAAGACTTTGCGAATTATTAAAGGAAAAAAGAGAGAAGAATTAGAACAAAGTAGTAACAATAAAAAAGGATTTGGAGCGGTTACAAGAGGAATTAAACGAAGCCGCTAACGATGGGAAAGAAATGCGTGAAGCATTAATTCAAACAGAGAAATTATTGCAGGAAAAGATAGATAATGAAAAACGAAACAAAGAATCACAGAAGCAGCAAGAAGAAGAAATAGAAAGATTGCAGAAGACTCTTGAAGATCAAATCATAATAGAACAAAAAAGCAGGAAACAAAAAATTGCTAAGCGATAATGCTCCGAAACCCGAAACAAGCGAGGAAAATATTTCGCTTACTGAAAATATTAACAGACTTGTAAGCGCACTAACTGCTAGTCTTCTGCTGGCAAAAGTACGCTTATGGAACTTCCTGAATTTGATGGTAGTTATAAACTATGGCCTCGATTTAAAACGGCCTTTGATGAAACAACTAAGAAAGGAAATTTTTCAAAGCTGGAGAATCTGAATAGACTACAGCGATACTTAAAAGGGAATGCATTAAAATCAGTCAGTGGTCTCATGTTAAGTCCTGATAATCTCGAGAAAATTATCGACCGATTAAAAAAAACTTTATGGTAACCCCGAAAGCATCTACAAGTCTTTGCTTAACGATCTCACAGCTTGCAGACACATATCAATACAAAATCCAACATCAATAATAGAGTTTTCTAACGCGTTGAATAATATGGTAGATAATATGAATCTACTGGGGAGAACACAATATTTAAATGATCAGAGGCTCCTAACGACCTCATAGCAGGCTATCAACAGATCTTAGAAATAAATGGATTGCAAAAACATTAATGATCAAGAGATTCACACATTAAGTGATCTTGCATTATGGATAAAACCAACCGAAGACCCTAGCGGCAGTGTTGGTAGCAAATGAAATGGTCAAAAATTCGAGGGCACCGATTAAATGCTCACTTACAGCCCA